>NC_064920.1:667396078-667698659 GCF_023897955.1 Schistocerca gregaria
ACACAATGGCCTCGTCGCAGGAAGTAGTTCCAAATTTCGTCCCTGCAATTCTGGTTTAGGATATCGGTGGTTTTCTTAAATCAAATAAGGTAACCGCCAGGACGGATCCTTTCGTAAGGCCACTGACGATCTGATTTCCCTTTTCCACTGAGTGGATGCTCCGTCTCTAATGAGCGTGATGTCGACGAGATATTAAACCCCTTTTTTCCGAGTGTGCCGATGGCTCAATTTCTGTCTCTCTTCAATTAGTAATTATTCTATTACAGATTAGCCAGTCAGATTCCACTTCTCAGCAAGTAATGCTAAACACGTTAACGAGACCTTCTCTAGGATGTCATGTGATTGCGCATCTTGGTGTCAAAAGTCTTATCTTTGAAACCCACGTGGACAGTGTGAGTCACGTAAGACTTAAATTCCTTTTTATTTCCTGGACCGTTCCAGATATCGAAACGAGATTTTCCGCAACTGACAGTATACTGAGGGGCACGTAATGTTTCTTATGGGTAACGCTCTCAACTCGGGTATCAATCAAGATATAGTAACAAGTGTGGTGTGTTTTAAATGGAATAGTATACTTTTCATAATTGAGTTTAATGGCTCTTGGAAAGACAATTACAGTGATATAGCCCCTGTTAGCACACGTTGAAACATTTCTCAAAAGAGTCCTAGAAATGGCCTAAAATTGGAAAGCAATACGGTGAGAGTCGTCTATTGCACCAAGCAGAGCTCTTACGCCAGGCTCCGTAGTTATGTGCAGCAAGACGGGCCTACACTGTTGTTGTGGTGGTGATCTTCACTCCACAGACTGGTTTGATGCAGCTCTCCATACTGCTCTATCTTGGGCAAGCTTCTTCATCTCTGAGTAACTGCTGCAAGCCCGCCCGGTTAGCCGTGCGGTCTAGCGCACTGCTTTCCGGGCGGGAAAGCGTACCGGTACCTGGCACGAATCCGCTCAACAGATTAGTGTCGAGGTCCGCTGTGCCGGCCAGTCTGTGGATGGTTTTTAAGGCGATTTTCCACCTGCCTCGGCGAATGCTGGCTGGCTCCCCTTATTCCGCCTCAGTTACACTATGTCGGCGATTACTGCGCAAACACTTTCTCCACGTACGCGTACACCATAATTACTCTACCACGCAAACATTGGGGCTACACTCGCCTGGTGTGAGACGTTGCCGGGGGTCCACTGGGGGCCGAACAGCACAATAACCCTGGGTTCGGTGTGGGGCGGCAGTGGCGTGAGTGGACTGCTGTAGACTGTTGTAGGGTTGTGTAGCATTGAGGGCTACGGCGGGGACGAAGCCTCTCCATCGTTTCTATGTCCCCAGTTCCATACAATACAACTACCGCAACCTACATCCTTCTGAATCTCCTTAGTGTACTCATCTCTTGGTCTACCTCTACTATTTTTACCCTACACAATACCCTCCAATACTAAATTGGTGATCCTTTGACGCCTCAGAACGTGTTCTACCAACCGGTACCTCCTTTTAGTCAGGTTTTGCCACAATTTCCTCTTCTTCCCAATTCTATTCAGTAACTCCTCATTACTTACGTGATCGACCCATCTAATCTTCGCATTCTTCTGTAGCACCACATTTCGAAAGCTACTACTCTCTTCTTGTCTGAACTATTTATCGTCCATGTTTCACTTCCATACATGGCTACACTCCATACAAATACTTTCAGGAAATACTTCCTGACACTTAAATCTATACACGAGGTAAACAAATTTCTCTTCTTCAAAAACGCTTTCCTCGCCATAGCCGGTCTACATTTTATATCCTCTCTACTTCGACCATCATCAGTTATTTTGCTCCCCAAGTACAAAACTCATCCACTACTTTGTCTCATTTCCTAATCTAATCCTCTCAGCATCGCCTGACTTCATTCGACTACATTCCATTATCTTCGTTTTGCTTTTGTTGATGTTCATCTTATATCCTGACTGTAAATTTCCGTTCAACTGATCTTCCAGATCCTTTGCTGTCTCTGACAGAATTACAATGTCATCGGCAAAGCTCAAAGTTTTTATTTCTTCTCCATGGATTTAAATTCCTGCTCTAAATTTTTCTTTTGTTTCCTTCACTGCTTGCTCAGTATACAGATTGAATAACATCGGGGATAAGCTACAACCCTGTCTCACTCCCTTCCCAACCACTGCTTCCCTTTCATGCCCCTCTACTCTTATAACTGCCATCTGGTTTCTGAATAAATTATAAATAGCTTTTCACTTGCCATGAGCGTATTTACAATTCAGCGGCCGATTTGCTTCCCAGTTTTAGAATATTTCTCGGATTCTTCTGCGAAGAGCTTCAACCTCAACCTGCACTCATCTTTACAAGCCTTTTCGAATGTCGTTAGAAAAGTATATCATCCTATTTAAAAAAATCTTTCCTCAGTACCTCCATCGATACAAGAGTTAAGGTTCTTTATTTCATACCAAAGTACGTGCCTCTTAGTGTACTGTCGCTTGCCGAAAAACCTCGTTTCAATATCTGAAACCTTTCACGAAATAAAAGGGGTGATATGTCTTACACAGTAAAGTGGTGTACCTTGGTGTGGTGTTTTCATATCCAAAGGTTTGGTCCCCTCTAGATCCCAACTTAACTGTCACCAGCGTAAAAGCTTTGTGAATGTAAAACTATGAAGATCGGATTATACGCTAAACTACAGGTTCCCTTAATAACTAGCTGGATGAGCCAGTCCTGGTGCTGCAGGACGAGAACAACATACTACCTCAATGAAGACCAAATATAGAAAAATACTGTGGTATTCCGGCAACCTTAGAGATGATGGGAGGTGTACTTTCGTCGAGATAAAAGTATTGAATAAATCAACGTTTGGTGAATTGTGAGACTAGGCTAATATATCAACAGGGCTGGTATGTGCCCTCTTCCTTAGTGGTATAAATCAAATTAGTCGTAATGCAACAAATCACTTGCGTTCGGGGTTCCTGAAGTTCTTCTGCGCGATCTTACACCAACACGGCCTGAAAAAGCTGCTGCCTTTTAACGCCTGTGGAAAGCTAATGGTAGTTAAAAGGGCCGTGATAAATAAATGTGTCGAGCGTCTTAGCTTCTGTGTCTGCGTACAATAGATCGTTTAAACCAGTGAGAACTCGCGTCACGGACACGAGCGGGCAGGCGGAGCGCGAAGAAGCGATTTAAACGGCCCGAGTGTCCAAGACGCGTGCCTGCACCATAAAACTAATTTCCGCCGAAGACTTTGTGGCAGAGCGTAACGACCGCCTAATGACCGCTGAATTGGAAAGCGTGGCCATAAAGCGCGTCGCCAGAGCTGACGCGGGCGCCACGCACAAACTGCAGCCGACTCGCCTAGCGCGCGACCTGGCAGACCTGTCCACGGGACCCATGTCTGAAGCCACAAGTGAAATTATGCTACGTTTCCTGAATTCCCAAGAATTTTAAAAGTAATATTTTGAAATGTCTGTGAAATACGCACAAAGATTTCTTGAATTCTTTGCTTGCACGCTTCCTCTTCACGTCAGACTGTGCATTGCCCTGATGACGTATCGAAGTGGCGTTGCCTGAATGAGGGATCTAAGACCTATCAGATGTACCACTTATTCAAATTCCCTTCAAGAATCGAGACAACATTTTTCCTACTGTGGCTGACAAAAGCCAGCTCTTCCCGGAAAGCTACTGCTCTGACTCCCTCCTAAAAGGCTGCTCCAGACTGACAATACCGATTTTCCACAGAAGAAACTCGCCTTCGCTAATGACATTCCGACATTAGCCGTACAAGTTGGAAAGCTTCAAGAAGTAGGACTACTGAACTGAAGAAGAGCAGAAATCTCCTGATTGATAGCACGCAGAAGGGTATTAATTCCACTCATTCAACAGACTAAGAAACAACCGTTCTGTGTTAAAGTGAGCTGTTAATTTTTATCATATTTATTAAATACAAAAATCATCGGAAAAATAGGTTTTCTTTTCAATAGTCATTATTCTTGGCACTAATTTACGTCGCCAACTCTTTCAGTAGAATGTGCTAGTGTTTTCATCTGTGCTTTCCACTACACCCACTTCCTATGTATTCTATTTTTTTTGTATTGCATTGTGCCCTGTCCCTACAATTCTTGTTCTCTACTGTCCCATTCCAGTCACAGGTCAGTTATCTGTAGGTGCTTGAACACACATTCCACAAGTACCTTCTTCTGGAAGCCCCTTTCCTTCATTATCAGCGTACCGATTTTTTCACATTCCTTTGTTGGAGCACATTTATAGTGATTCCAGTTTATTCTTTCATATTTTATAAAGCACTTTTTCACTTCCATACAGTGCACTGTGCCAAATATAAGTTTTCAGCAACATCGCGCTCAACCCCATGTTAATATTTGCCGAAAGCGGAGCTCTCCCGCTGAAGAAAGCTTTCTTTACCCGTTTCAATCTGTTCCTGTAATCTTTCTTGCTTAGAAACCCTGTGTAAACTCGTTACCATATAGAAAAATTCTTTCATTTGTTTCATTATATCTTAACTGTTGTTTTTTTTTAACTAGTGCTAGCCTTTCCAACTTCTATTCCTCACTTCCGTATTTGATGGTTTGTCATTAATCCAAATTAAATGCTAAGCAGAAGTTCTATCTTTTCCTTGCATCAACACCTACACTCGAAAAATGGCGGACAGTACTTTCTGTTTCACTGTCACTGCCTTCCTTTTCTGTTCCAGTCACGAAAGGTCTGTGGCGAGAAAGGTTGTTGATAAATCTCCTTATGACCTGGAATCTCTTACCTTTACTTTCGTTGCCTATTATCGAAGTATACGTGGAAGGAAGGAACAAATTGGTCGACGCTTCCAGGAACGTACGCTCTCGAAATTTTAACCCTAAACCACACCATCATGCTCCATCGTAGTTTTTGTCACTAGAGCTGGATGAGCATGTTTGTTACTTTGTCAAATAAGGACTGTGCCGTTAGTGAATCTTCGTATTCTCAGCTGTTCCCATTGCACTTTTATTCGTAACCCGCACCTTTCACTCCCTTCTTTCTTCTTCGATATGCGACTTACGCAACAGAAGTTATAAGACCGAAACCAAAGTTACACTTTCTGTGAAACGATTTTTCTTATTTATTTTCAGCTTCATTAGATGGAAATCATAGGATGACGTCTCGAGCATCTAGAGTAAAGACTCGAAGCTTATTCTATGAGTAAGTCTAGTTCGGAAGAGAGATATCATCCTGATTTAAAGACAGTAATAAGTAACAATAAGTAAACTAACAAGCCCTGGCTTCACATTGTTAGCAATATTAGCCTTCGACCATGAACACGACAGCAAGCAACCACAAGAAATGGGAAGAATTTACACGATCCTGGCTCCCTAACAAGAGCGTAATTGTTTCTTCCAAATCGAGACAAATCCCAAAACCTAAAACGACTCAGAACAGGGAGTTGAGTTCAGTATAGATAAAATAGCGTCAAATATGGAATGGTACACCGAAAAAGCTGTGAGGACTTGAATTATGGGGAAAAGTGCGTGTATGGTAAGCGAGATAAGAAAACCCTGCAACTGCAAAGGACACAAGCGGTCTCTCAAGGCGACACAAGACTACGTCAGTTTTGTAGGATCCTTCTTTTGTGACGCACACACTGTGGTACAGTGACGACTGCACCGTTTTTATCTGATTGGCACCTGGTTTAGCACATCCATGGATATGATGTACTTTAAAAGAACGTAAGTGATGACGTACTCTCACAGAAAAGCATATACATCACCGCTTAAACACGCACCGTTCCTTCCTGTGATGTCATTTCATCAGCTGAACGCCGTCAAACAATGACAATAGTGGAAAACCTTGCGCATATTATGACTCTGCGGCGGATGTTGTGTCAGTAGAGGGGGTGAAGGATGTTGGGATGGGCATCCGGCCGCTCTCTGCTTCTAACATTGCCAACCTCGTACAGATACGGGTTAAAGTCCAGGAAAAAGAAGAGGAAAGGTTAATAAAAACATTAAAAGGAAAACCAAATGTTCTTGTAATCTTGTGAGAATCTTATTTCATTTTTATTTTGTACTAGCGACCTGTTCCAGCTTTTCACGGTTAACCTACAGTCGGAAGACTAGTCTGGCGTAGTGGTAATAAAATACATACAGGGTAGTTCCGTGATGATGTTACAAACTCCCAGGGATGATGGAGAGGGGTAAACGTATCCGTTTGAGGTGAGGGACCCTGGTCCAGAAATGACCAAATCGAAAGTTATAAGCAACCTCTGACTTTGTAGTACATGCACTGGTACTGTTCTTGCTAAGAACGTAGGGTATACAACTTCCAAAGATGGGTAGTAAATACCAAAACAAGAAAAGAATGTCTGGTAAGTATGAGCTCCAAAATGCATATCTTGAGAACTGTGAGCATTTGTTCATTTTAGATACTGTGAAACACATCTCTTCTATCGTAAGCTCTCTGGTTTCCATTTCTTTTTTTTTTTGGGAGTGATGGGTGTAGTGTGGACCATAACAAGAGAAACCTGTCCATGAAATATCGACTCTAAAATGCGTATCCTAAAAGCTATGGGTTTTTGTTCAATAGAAGAGATTTTCACAGCAGCGAAGATAAACAACTGTACGTAACTCTTAAGGTATGCATTTTAAAACCCTTGTTTAATAGATATTTTTTCTTGTTTTGGTCGCTACTACCACCTCTGAAAGCCGCCTACGATGCAGTCTTACCACTACTGTACTAGAACATGTATCCTACTGTCAGAGGAGTCAGGACGATTTTCTCCTACAACTTTCGACCCGGTAGTTTCCAATCCAGGTTCCTGACCTCAAATTGATACATTTACCGTTCTCCATCATCCCTGAACGTCTATAACATCATCAAGGAATCATCATGCGCAGAAACGTTCCTCGTGAATCAGTGTATCTATTAGTGAAACCAGTATCAGATTAGTCTTCACATACAGACAAACAAAAACGTGGCATCTTACTTTATAGTATGTAGATTTCTGTTTTATCGGAAGTATACTGACGTTGGTTGGAGTTTCGTATCAGAAACTATTACTTGATTACGTTTGCCGTCTCTGACTGACCAAGGTCTCTGCGAGGAACCAGGGCCGAGATACAGTACTGCAATGAAGTCGCCCACGCCTGAGGCACGCGCGCTGGCAGAGGCGGCGCAGGCTGTTGCATCAGCGCCGGTAGCCCGCTGCCAAGTGCAGCGCCGATACAGCCTCCTCGCCTGTCCCCTGGCCCCTGCCCACGCTTTGTTTACAAACCACTAATTGCTGTTCTGCTGAGGAAGAGTGCCTTCTCTCACTCTGTCTGTCTTCTATAACTAGGGAATCACAAAAATAACGACCACTTAAAAGAGCAATGTATTCAGTGCTATTAAACCTCTCCACGCTATTGAACAATTGACACAGCTGAAGTAGAACACCTAGAAACAGCTCCAGATAAAGAGTTTATAAGAAGCCTGAAATGCACAGAATAGACTTGTCAGTTCATAATATACCACCAGTAGAGTGAATACGACATGTAGTTACTCGGAGCGGCAAAGCAGCACGACGTTTGATGATGTTACAGATCCACGATCATTATTGGAAACAAATGGCACTCTTCTTCAAAAGATCTTCCCAAAACGGTAAAGGTTGGAGAGGTGATCTGCGAGTAGCAAATGGCTCCCCAGAGGACCTGAAGTTCCTCCACGAGGCTCAGGTCGGCAGACCGACTCACACACTTTGTGATATATTGTTTGCTCTGGATACTTCCAGCCAATAGGTGACTTCCCTACGATAAAACGATGAAATCATCACTTTAATTTTATACCTACCGACGTAAGGACATACATATGCACTGTGGAAAACGTCTACATGAATCGGCATAGCACTTCCATAAGATTCAAAGATATGCCACTTACTCGCAGACAGAGCTCGTGCGACTGCATCCCTTTCATGGGCTTTACTTTGTAACGATTTCTGTTTTTTTCCTCACTGCATGACACGTTGCAAGCTTAACTGGGACTCAGCCGTGAGTAGAAAGATTCTCCGCTGCTATGCTAAGCAAGTGTCTCGTGACTAGGGCCTCCCGTCGGGTAGACCGTTCGGCGGATGCAAGTGTTTCAATTTGACGTCACTTCGACGACTTGCGCCTCGGTGGGGATGAAATGATAATGATTAGGACAACACAACACCCAGTCCCTGAGCGGAGAAACTCTCCGACCCAGCTGGGAATGGAACCCGGGCCCTTAAGATTGACAGTCGGTCGCGCTAACCACTCAGCTGCCGGGGGGCGAACCGCTGCTATGCTGACCGGATGAAAATGGCCTTCCCACTGCAAATGCTTTCTCCCTTGCCGAGCATTGAGAGGTATATACGAAAGATCGTTCCCGTTTAGGCACGCGTATCATATTCTGCAAGCGTACGCTCAAACAATCAATATCATCACTGCTCTAAGCAGCTGTGCACTGACCTACCGTAGTCGTAATGTAAATCTGACATTAACACGAAGATTCGCTTGAACATCACAGTTCTTTAGTAGGGATGACCTATTAGAGATGGGATGCTGTTGCCTTCTCCGACCTTTGAACTGACTTCTCCAAGGGGAACTATAGTGTAACGTGGACTGCGAACATTAGCATGCATTAGTAGAGGTGAAAGAAGTATATTAGAAAATTGCGATCATCGACGGGCATACAATCCTTCGGTATCCTTGGTCGAACATTCTGAATGTAGAACCTGCGATTAGAAATCTTTGGCACATTCTTTAAACAACAAGGTGGATGACGTTAACGATCTTTCCATCTCTGAGATCAAACTGCTCCCAATTTGCCAGTGCGCCTTCATGTTCGGTAATACGTTAACGGTATTCTATCAGTTAGCCTACCCCACATGTGTAATCTCACTCTGAGGGACATAGATCGTGCAGCTGCCAGCTGTGTACAGATGACGCAATTAGTATGTGGCGCTGCTGTTTTGCAAGTGGTAATTGTGTGCTGCACTGCTGTGTAAACAAGATGCTCAATATTCGAGCCAGTTGCATTACGTATAGGTGAATTTGACGTTATTTCCAATTTTGTGGAAAGCGGTGATGTTTGACCAGACAACTTGATCGCTAACATTCGTGACACCTATGTTTCGTTGCAGTCATGTCAAAAGTTTAGCAGTGAAAAACTTCTTGAGAAAAAGTTCACTACTGTGGTGAACGATATTCGCATACTGAAACGAGTGGAACAATAGTTTGCGTGCGACGTACCCCGACCAATGCTGTACGTTGAATTTTCCGGTTGCACACCGGTGAGTCTGCGTACTGAATGGTTCAAATGGTTCTGAGGACTATGGGACTTAACTTCTGAGGTCATCAGTCCCCTAGAACTTGGAACTACTTAAACCTAACTAACCTAAGGACATCACACACATCCTTGCCTGAGGCAGGATTCGAACGTGCGACAGTAGCGACTGTAGCGCCTAGAACCGCTCGGCCACTCCGGCCGGCCTGCGTACTTGAGTTTAGGATGTTTCCTATATCGTTTTCGAAACAGCTATCGGGATAATTCTTCTTCACTGGCTCAACTACACAAAAAGGCAGTTAAAATAGTAGTCAACAGATTTTACACAACTTAAAGATTGATGGTGCAAATTAATTCATAGCCCGCATCTCGTGGTCGTGCGGTAGCGTTCTCGCTTCCCACACCCGGCTTCCGGGGTTCGATTCCCGGCGGGGTCAGGGATTTTCTCTGCCTCGTGATGGCTGGGTGTTGTGTAATGTCCTTAGGTTAGTTAGGTTTAAGTAGTTCTAAGTTCTAGGGGACTGATGACCTAAGATGTTAAGTCCCATAGTGCTCAGATCCATTTGAACCAAATTAATTCATAGCTTTGCCTTAGAAAAAAATAAATTACTTCGTGCGGTTAAGAAGGGCTTTTGGCCGTCAATATGAGCTTTAGACCCAGGCTAACCATATGACTGCTATGAACGGACACACAAATTCTTGTTTTCATTTTTTGTATATCGTTGTTTCTTATTACGGACTGATAACAGATGAGCAACAAGATAAGGGACGGACATTGTTCTTGTCATCTTTCATCGATTTCTCAGTGACAAATAGTCTTCGTTATTCTGTCACGTTTACATCGACTAGCCTGTGAGAGCACTCTCTGATGAAACTTAGTGACCGAGTAAAGCCCTTGAGAGCAAAGTTCTTCTCGTAGCTTTACCGTCGGCTTTGATCTGCTAATAGTCCCATTTAGTGTTATGCCGAGCCACCATTAATTTTCGAGAAGTTTTTGATTTCATTTCATGAACGGTTGCAGAGCTAGCCTCGGCCAATGATTTCTTTCTCCTTATACAGACAATAAAGCTTATTTATATGTATCTCATGCATTAAATTCTCTCTAAATTTGGTTGCATTAGAGGTATGTTTATTGTTTCCTTGCTATAGAGACTAAGTTCACTTCCATTACCACAAGTGTTGTCTAGGCCCCCACCCCCACACCCCCCACCCCCTTCTTCATTTAACCTCGCAATTAGCCGCACATCACCTTTTGCTGCTGCCGTACATAACATAGTTCAACAGTAATTTAAACATTTACCGATGAACGAAGAACCTCCTGCAATTAGGATTAGGTTTGTAGAATACTCATTGCTAATATCCTGACTGAAATGACCGCACACCATGCACTAATACGGTCAGTTTGCACTGACTAGCAAGGTTTACAAATTCTTAATATTTTTGACACTTTCCTACAAGTTTCAAGGGAAATAAGATTATCTACTAAGCATGCAAAAACAATAATTAGACTTTATTATATTCATGAAGATTGGCCTTTGTACTTTCAGTGTCAGTTAATAAAGCAGCAAGTTCGTTTCGAATGAGATGTTCGCATTATGATTCGGGGTATTGCTAGTCATTGCCAGCGTTTGTGTTTTAAGTAATAGATAAGAGGCATCGAGCCAACAGACTTATAGAATTTACTCAAATTACTAACAGCTCCAGCAGTGGTTAGCACACTGGACTCGCATTCGGGAGAACGACGGTTCAATCCTGTCTCCAGCCATCGTGATTTAGGTTTTCCGTGATTTCCCTAAATCGTTTCAGGCAAATGCCGGGATGGCTCCTTTGAAAGGGCACGGCCGATTTCCTTCCCAATCCTTCCCTAACGTGAGCTTGCGCTCCGGCTGTAATGACCTCGTTCTCGACGGGACGTTAAACACTAACCATCACCACCACAGCTCCAACTCCTTTTAATTTAACTTATTACAAGAGCTGCTGCTGAAGGAGGTTAGGGATTGGTATCGCATGCCTCAGCTTCAGTCACAGCAAGAAATGTTAGCACTGCAACGGTATTACGTCATCACCTCTATTGCATCACCTTTATGATCACGCAAGATGTAGTAAGTCTGCACTAATTCTTGTTGGTGGCAAAAATGTCATAATCAATGAGAAATGCTATATAGTTCTATCAATGTGAAATCCCATCTTTAATTTGAAGGTATCAGAGAAAGGGTCTTCAGTCGCAATGACTTATTTTTTTTAGTATTGGAAAGTACAGTGAACCGTTTGAGATTTGTCCAAGACCAAGAACTAAGGGCATAGGTAGATGTTCGGGAGTGGTCGTATGTTTTGTGTGTGTGGGGGTGGGGGGGGGGGGGCGGGGGTAAGGGTTGAGCTTTTCATTTACATCAAGGGTAAACTACAAAACATCAGATCTTTTCAAATACCAATCGTAACGAGGCGGAAGGCTTCCCAATTGAGAATGAATGAAGGATATTTGCATTACAATCAAGGTAAACCTGCCGAAAACACTGGCATCGACGGGGGGATTTGAAGTAATTTTAATTTGTTGATGGACATATTCAGACGGAAACGACGAATGAAAATTTGTGTTAAGGCCGAGATTTGAATCCGGGTCTCCTGCTCATGAGGCAGCTGCGATAACCACTACGCCACTCTGGCTACCTTAGCACACTTCCATTCTCAATCCAAATTCCCATTCACTCCTTAGCCCACTTAGGACTCCCTTTACCCTGAACAGCATTGCAGACCCTCTCCAACGTTATTCGAATAGCAGCTCTGCATGAACTAAATGGGGGATTCTGCCTGAAACCCAGGCATAGGTGCTTTAATCAAATTAATGTTTCTCATTATCCCAGACAAAAACAAAACATTGCGTCTAAGTACGTGCGTGCGTGTGCGTGTGCGTGTGCGTGTGTGTGTGTGTATGTGTGTGATACATGTCCTGTTGATGTCTGTGTTGTCACTCGTTGACCTGTATTTGTTCTCAGTGTTTTATTATACAGGGTGAACGCGGACACCACCAACAAAACTTCGAAGATTGGTCACAGATATTTTCTGAGGATTTTGCTATAGAGACCCGTGATCTCCGATGACTCATTACAGAGTAAATGCTTTTTCCTGTTATT
Source organism: Schistocerca gregaria (assembly GCF_023897955.1). Taxonomy (NCBI): domain Eukaryota; kingdom Metazoa; phylum Arthropoda; class Insecta; order Orthoptera; family Acrididae; genus Schistocerca; species Schistocerca gregaria. The sequence goes on from NC_064920.1 coordinate 667,408,455, forward strand.
TTTGCCCGCATTTATCTTCGTACCTGTATGACAATGAAAATATCTGCGCAACAGTGCAAATGACGACGGAATGCAGTTTTTCTTGTTTGTAAACGAAGTTGTTCCATTAACTCACTTGCAGTTGGCAACAGTTATGTCCATCTTATTCTCATTATCAAGCTTCGATTCTGTCTCTAATTTATTTCCCTAGTATTAGCTGTACATTAAACGTCATACAAGGAAGTATGGATATGTTTCGTGGAGAAGAGTTGGCCGGCATGCACATCGTGTGTGGGTTCACTGAATACAGTGGAAGAGCGGCGCAACACTCAATGCTGAGCTGTTCCCTCTAGGTGCATAGCTTCACAGTACTTTCGCATCTGCTCATAGGCCTCCCTGTCAAACCGGATACTTCCGTGATGCATTATGGTGATTGTCCACTACAGGCTTTTTCGCTGTCGTGAACATATTTTCACAGAAACAAGAGTAACAGGGGCAACAAACCGAATAAATCACAATTACATTATTACTCAGTAACGAGCCACCGGAGATAAGTCCCTTACAGCGAAACCCTCATTCCCCCGAACAGCCTGCAAAATTTTGTCGATGGAGTTCGGGCTCAGTCAACAAGCAGCTGGCTGTAAGAGGCACTGTCACCATGTCGGCTGTTATGCTGCTGCTGGAGTGCTTTCAGGTTTTCCTGTGGGAATGGGCGGAGACCGTCAGATTTGAGGAGGGGGCTGTTAGCCGGCGGCCGGTGACCCAGGCGGGGCGAGGCGGGCTGGCGCTATATTTACGCAGCCTCCTGATAAACGCCGGCGCGGGTCCCTGCCCCCGGCCGCTATTAGCGCGCGCCCAGCTCCTCTCGCCGGCTTACCGCCCACACACACACAGGGCGCACCAGAGTGTAAAGTGCGTGCGCTCATTAGCCCCATTGTTTAAAGCCACATTCTGCAGTATCGATGGCATCTCCTTCGACCGCACCCGATGCGCCGCGCGCCGCTCAGAGCTACGAAATAGAAGAAACGGCACTTTTGAATCTCCCGCCAGCGCGTCGCCGGGCGAGTTCCCTGTTCCACCGCTCGCAATCTCCGATGGGGAGCGCCACGCATGTGCGCCACCAGAGGTCGCACAGTTTACGTGATCTCACTGTTTGCTGCTCGGACTGGTCGGCGCGTCTTTTTAAGCAACCCCACTCAGAACTTCGCACCCAGCTTCAATGCATCTATAAATTTATCATCATTATTACGGACGACTGCCGGCCGCGGTAGCCGAGCGGCTCTAGCCACTTCAGTCCGGAACCGCGTGACTGCTACGGTCGCAAGTTCGAATCCTGCCTCGGGCATGGATGTGTGTGATGTCCTTAGGTTAGTTAGGTTTAAGTAGTTCTAAGTTCTAGGTGACTGATGATCTCAGATGTTAGGTTCCATAGGGCTCAGAGCCATTTGAACCATTTTGAACCTGGAAGACTCCAGTAGGGCCAATACATCGACGTAGCACGAGGCTGCTAAACGTTACTAATACTCAGAAACTACCCAAGTGTACCATCGTTCAAGTCCGTTTTTTGAAAATCAAGAACTTCACTCTCTCTATATGTGTTTTAGCAAAATAAAAGAATCTACACTTGTATAAAGTTATGTATATCTCAGTTGAATGGGTTCAAGTGGTTCAAATGGCTCTGAGCACTATGGGACTTAACATCTATGGTCATCAGTCCCCTAGAACTTAGAACTAGTTAAACTTAACTAACCTAAGGACATCACAAGACACCCAGTTATCACGAGGCAGAGAAAATCTCTGACCCCGCCGGGAATCGAACCCGGGAACTCAGTTGAATGGGAATATTGAGAAACCCCAATGTCGAAAAACTAAAATTTTCACGAGATACAAAAAAAAGAAAAAGAAAAAACATGACAAGCATCAAAATTCCGCTTTTCTTCTCATTTTTCGTTAAAATGAATGTAGAGGTATGTATGCCAATGCATTGTAGGCAGTCATGATGCATTTCCTTGACGTTAAGTTAAAATTAATTTAGTGAGCATGCGAGCTTTCTCAATATTTTGTAATAAACAAGCGTAAATCATTACTTAACCTTACGTTATTGCTCGTATGGACAAAAATCAAACAAATTACGCCAATTTTCATTCTCTTCGTAATTGTACTCCACACATGGTTCATTCTTTGACACAAGTTGGCCAATTGTAAATGTCAGTGAAGAAGTTCTGGATGATTTCATCTTTTGGCAGGAATGATAGAAATGGTCAAGTATTTTATTGTCATTTATAGGCACATATCGATTATTCTCTCTGTTTAAAATAGTGGCTACAACAATTTTGACAAAACCTCTATCTTTTGTACATGTTGGGGGTTTCTCTTTGATCTAGGCGATACAATGACTGCACAACGACAAAGAAAATGCCACGACATACGGGGTTTTGCCGGCCGCGGTGGCCGTGTGGTTAGTTAGGTTCTAGGGGACTTATGACCTAAGATGTTGAGTCCCATAGTGCTCAGAGCTATTTGAACATACGGGGTTTCTTTGAATCGTTATCGGCCTGTACATTTAAAGTAAAAAATCACAGGAAACCCAGTTTCGTCAAGAAATAGACATGTGCGATTTCTCAGTACTCTCATTCAGTTATTAAGTGTATATATTGTAAATAAACTTATTTATGTGTTATCTTTTCTTGGATTTCTGACTGTCTTTATTAGCCATCTTTACTACGACACATCACTTTTACTATGCTCCCGTTTCAAGCTGCCTTCTCTTAAAATTAACAGTCTAACAGACATTGAAAATCGATAAAGATTTAATACTCATTCGACATATAATACTCATTCGGCGCTTTAGATATCATTATTTATTTGTGTCGGTTTTACGAGTATTATGAACCACATAAGGTACCATTGAGATTGATTTTCCTCTTTAAATCACTCCGTTGTTGTACTACGTATCCATTTCGCGCTCGGATACCCCGATTTCGTTGATATTCCTATAATCCTCTCTATTTCACACTATTTTCTGCTCTATACTGTTCTTCCGCAACGGCCTAGAACCTCTTAGCCGCTCATTTGTAACCTTCTGTGTACTTTAGAGTTCTCCTGCTTTTTCTTTCTGGGAATGTTCTAATAGTCAATAAATATAAAGGATGTTTAGGAGTGATTCAACAGGTTTTTGATAAGCATATTTCACAAAGAATTACATACAAAGTAATGAATGATGCATTGCATCGAAAAGTTCATTTTCAAGTTTCTTACCCTTCATTACAAATGTTCAGTATGCTTTCCTCGTGTTACACGACAAATATCTATACAGTAGTCAATTTCGATCCATACATATTCGAGCATGTCCTTGTCAATGAACACCATTGCAGCAATGACGCGATCCTGAAGTTCAGTCAGTGCTGTCGGCAAAGGTGGTACGTAAACACCGTCTTTCAGAAATAAAAATCGCAAACTGTAAGGCCAGGAGACATTCGGGTCCACCTGAAGAGCGCCAAATCTTCTTGAAAGCGGCGACCAATCCACCGGCTCCGACGTTCCTCGTTCGGATGGTGACTAAATACCCCGTCCCAATGAGGTGGAGCTCTGATTTGTTGGAATATGCAGTATACGATACTAGTTATAAGATTAGGAACAATCAATATTGCAAGATGAGAAGGTAAATTGTACCCAGTGAGACATGCAGTGACAAAAACAAAACTTAAAAATTTGCGCTCTTCGTCGGTTATTAGTATACCCGGGTGGGAATTATGTATTTGAAGCTATAAAACATCGAAACCCCCTGAATGATTTGTAAACACAATCTATAGTATTCCCTTTTCAAGACTGCATTTTTTTCGACTTCTTGTAATCTATTATGACTCTTTCTATGTCCTAATATGCTCTACAAGACTTCCTCTCTCCTTCTTTTACATTCTCAAGGAGACGTTTCCTGTTGAGTGGGACATTTCTGTGTAATTAGTATAGCGTTTCGGTGTTCATTAAGTTTTTGTACAGGCTAATCTTAATGGTATCCCTACTGTTGGCTATATCCACTTCTGAAGTCTATTAATTAGTTCCGAATTTGATTTTCTTTCATCCATGGATCCCTTTTATCTTATGTGATCAGTTTCATATTTTCGTATGACATCTCAAGTATCACACCTTTGGCGATACCGATCTGTTGCACCATTTCCGCCTCAGGAACACGCAAGTGGCTAATACACCAAGCACACACAGAACACAAATTTACATGCTTTGTAAACATGTGGCATAATCCACATTCGTCTCCACAATTAAGGTGGCGTTGTACAACAAGGAAAGGCTATCGACCACAAAAGAAAGTGTCACATTTGTAATGTGCGGAAATTCAACAACTGCACCGCGGTATTTGTATTTGAAATAAGAGAAACACAGACGACAGAGAAAGGAATGGGAAAGCTTAATATTACTGAGCGAACTCAACCTTCGCCCATAACTCTTCCTGTCTGAGACGTTTTCTGACCAATAATAGTCGCTTAAATGTTTGTCTCTTTCCAAAAGACTTCCTTCCACGTGCAAAGAAATGTGTCAAGTGGCAGCGTTGATAGGATTTGGCGTGAATAGATTATCAGTGGTTAGATGAATGGTGTCACAGGTCGGATGAACACAACAGCTTCAAAATTTACATCAAGTTTAGTGAAGTACTTTGGCGTACAAATCCAAATACAGATTTGCATCATCCATAATGTCCCTGTCAGAGGTAAGACCTATGAGCTGCTCCAACGTACCAATAACGGAGAATAACCAGTCATTTAAAGTGGAATCGAGCAAGAGAGCGTGTTAATATTTTTATATATATATTTATGGTTTCTGTGCCGCACAACATGATACACCATTTCTACTTTTTACGTATTTCTTCTTATTGTACTGCATCACTGGCTTACCATTCCATTTGAACGAGAATATCCTATTGTTTAATAAGGTCGAGAAGGGCGTCGAGAGCGGTGACATGTTAATAAGCTGAAGCGACAATCGAGATTACCCAGTAATAGCTCCAATGTGTGGAACCGGTTGAGCCTGAAACGTACATGGGACCAGCAGGAAGTAAGTCAACTGGAGGAAGTCAATCTGATAAAGAGACGACAACTCGCACATTATTATTAATAGCAAGTGTGGAGCGTGATGCAAGCGGTGGGGAAGGGGGGAGGGGGGAGGGGGGAGGGGGGAGGCAGTGCAGCCGGTCGTTCTCATCTAGTCTAACATGAAGAGATCTCTTTCATTATTTGGTTAAAATTGAACTTTGATTCCTAGTCTGCGTAGCGGTAGTGCTTATACAGATGTGCTCAACATCAATAAGAGTGTCGGACTGGTACACATTCACGAAACTAGAATCGTTGCAACTGTTTCCAAAAACCTGGAATTTAATCTGTGTTTGTGTCTCGAATTACAAGAACGGCATAGAATATAAAGGAGTTATTTTTCAGTTGCCGTACGTCTATTAGCAAGATGAGTGTTATAGGTAGTACTCTATGAGTTACAAATAGCGATCGGCGGGTAATAGTGAGAAGCAGTAACAATGGTTTCTAGTGATTGTAGTACGACAAAAAATAATTGTGTTTCAAAGGTAAAATTATTCGGCGTAACAAACTACATAAATTATGTTTGTTGTTGCATTTTCATCCATGTGGATACATTCAGGAAAGCAATTGTTTGGCGCATGTCACTCCATGCCCTGCAGGATGCATACTTCTCACATAATTATGTGCTAAACTTCACTAACCAGATAGCCTCAGGAGCTTGAAGTTGCAATTAATCCTGTTCGAAGATGGTCGTTGTTTATAAACGACGCCAATGTGAGACCGCACTTTATAATGTAATAGTTCAAAATGGTTTAAATGGCTCTGAGTACTATGGGACTCAACTGCTGTGGTCATTAGCCCCCTAGAACTTAGAACTACTTAAACCTAACTAAGGACATCACACACATCCATGTCTGAGGCAGGATTCGAACCTGCGACCGTAGCAGTCGCACGGTTCCGGACTGCGCGCCTAGAACCGCGAGACCACCGCGGCCGGCTAACGTAATTGTTGCGATCAGGACTGTTACGTAATGAAAGTAGGCAAACGAAGTCGTAATAAGCTTTTCCTTTCCTTTAAACAATTGACTGCAAACTTACAAAGTATGCAAGTAGAAATTCACGAGTTATTTCGAACATAACACAAGAATTCACAGTTAATGAAAGAGCAAAATTACACGAATTTTTGTTTCTGTTAATACAGATCACTTGAGCATCGTATGCAGGATGAGCCCCAACTTCACAGACAAAATTTCTTGTGGTTGTTGAGGGAAATTTTCGAAGTATGTTGATGTAGGGACCCGTCGTTGCAGAGTAAACAATTTATTTACCACTTATTCGGTTTGTAACCCCATTTATCTATGGTTCTGTGAAAATTAGTTCACAACGCAGAAGAAGCCTGTAGTGTGCAGTGATTAAAATGTACAATACAAAACACAGGGTAGTGGAACAACGCTCAGACGAAATACGTGGACTGTGATGAGACTGCCGTCTATGCGGGAACAGTCCAGCATAGACTTGTCGTGTAACTCTTCTATTGCATTCTGTGAACCCACAAATGAGGTGCATATCGGTCAGTAATTCGTTATCAGTATAATTTACCCATGCTGCTCTGTCACACTGTTATCGCACGAGTAACACTGCCAGAAAATCAAATCCGAGATAAGACCGAGCAGTACTGAATGCAAGCTTGAGGACAAAGAATAAAGTTGATTTACTGTTGTCAAATGCAAGTGTCATGAGTAAATGGAAACAAATTACCTTACATCGGTGACATTTACACTGTGCAAATGTTTTCAGTGAGCTTGGGGTACAGAGACAAATAGGGGTAAGAAATGAAACGAATTGCAAGTACTCTGTGACGAGCTAGCGGAGATCACAGGCACCTTTAAATAAAAGAGACTTTTAACTATCTTAGGCAAAAGGGTATCATGGATGCCCAGCTTCATACCTTTTCCTTACGGCGCTAACTTATTAATCACGAATAAAAGAGTCTCTTTTCATATTATCGTACTAGTTTAGCGGCCGCTGATTCGCTAGCGTACACTATATGGCCTACAGATATCTTTTGTTTGTTTTTATTTGATTGAATTTTAATGTTGTTTACATATTGCGACACCTTCTAAGCTTTTCAGGCTGATTAAGGCCATATAAGCACGGTTTCTTCCGAGTGCACTTCTGACCAAAAAGCGCTATCCAAAGTTTTCGTTAATAAAGCATAGCAACTTTCATCCCTAACAAATATTTCTTTGTATCTAACCAAGAAGTGAAATCCCAATTTATATAAATTAAGCTTTAAATTTTTTTAGTGTAACGAATTATTTTCTTGAAAATTTTCATCCCCTATTGCTTTCCCTTAGGGGTTGAATTTGCAGAAACACTGAAACATGTACTTCTTTTTATTTCTCACCGACAAATACCAATTGTCATAGGTGTGGCCTTAAAAATCATTTAGTAGTTCTTTGGAAATTACTTATTTTGGAAAAAATTTCACCTGCTATTTTACCTTCTTAGTGGTTGAATTTCCAAAAGTACCGAAACACTTATTTTTTATTTTCTGGCAGAGAAACCAAATACCAGTTTTCGTAGTTTTATCTTCAAATTTCCCTTAATAGCGACCTCCTTTCAAAAAGCCTTTCATCCTCTATTTCATTCCCTTAGGAGTGGAATTTCGGGCGATCCCTTCTTAAATAATGCCTGTAGTATCAAATCAACACCTTCTCCAAAATTCAAATTTCATTCTCAGAGGTTTGGGCTGGGCGATGATGAGTCAGTGACTCAGTCTGACCCTATTTACAAAAACAGTGACATACGTGTGTTTTTTTTTCTAACAGAGAAGTCAAATACAAATTTTCATAGATATAGCTTTAAAAATGCTTTCATAATAAAATTTTCCTAAAAAATCTCATCCTCTACTTCACCCCCTTAATGGCCCAACTTCAAAAAACACTGGGGCACGTATTTTTTATTTGTAACCGAGAAGTCAAGTACCAATGTTTATAGATGTAGCTTTGAAAATACTTCAATAATTCTTTAATAATGGTATATTTTGAAAAAAAAAAGATTTCACCCACTATTTCACCCCCATAGGGTTCAATTTCAAAAAATGCTCAAAGATGTATTTCTTTATTTCTGACTGAGAAACCATACACCGATTGTCGTAAGTCTATCTTCAAATTTGCCTAAATAGAGAATTTAAAACAAAATCCTTAATTCTCTAGTTCACCCCCTTAAGGTTGAAATTTCAGAAAATCCATCTTCAATGATGTCTACAGAATAAGATCCACACCTTTGCCAAATTCCAAGTTTCTATCATTAGCGGTTTTGGATGGGCGATGACGAGTCAGTCAGTCAGGACATTGCCATTTATAGATAGAGGTTACAAACACTATTTTATTTGTTTTAACATATTTATTAAGTTGATAATTTGTATACAGCATAGATAACAATCGTGGCCACTACGGGAGTCAGTTCTCTCTGCCCGTCGTACAAGCTGTCTTTTCTAAACGAATATAGTTTCAGAAACGACAAACATATTTGTCATTGTTGCCTTGAACTGCGATTTACCGCCGGCCGGAGTGGCCGAGCGGTTCTAGGCGTTTCAGCCTGAAATCGCGCGACCGCTAGGTCGCAGGTTCGAATCCTGCCTCGGGCATGGATGTGTGTGGTGTCCTTAGGTTAGTTAGGTTTAAGTAGTACTAAGTTCCAGGGGACTGATGCCCTCAGAAGTTAAGTCCCATAGTGCTCAGAGCCATTTGAGCCATTTTTTTGCGATTTACCTGTTGCTACTACTTCCTAATGTGCTTATTGTAACTGAAAATGTTTGTCGAGTGAAAGTTACAGGTAATATGGTCCTATTAACAGTCCCTGGTCTCTGCCCGTTGTACCAGCCGAAACAATGGAAGACACATTTTTAGACACACAGAAATGTATACAAGGATGTACCATGATTTCAGAATTACTATTTCACGTCGTCGGTTCATTTTTAAAGATGTTTTTTATTCCCACTACTATCCTTATCCCAACGATACATTACGCCAAATACTGTCACCATTTAAAACTATAAAAGTAGGAAAGTTTCACACGGGTCTGCCTGTATTAATAAATAATAACACAAATTATCTCTTGGGTGCTTGTACTAGTTCTGAGTTTCACTTTCAAGTTTTCAAATACGCTCGTTTGCTTGTCTGCATGTTTCAACAACTGCCAGTGTTTTCAACAAGATTAAAGATTCTTTTCTACATGGGAGTTGCTTCGCATGTAGACACTGGCAAGAAATACTGATCACTGAATCCACTGTGATTTTCAAGAATAACGTTTACCTTCTGGATATTGCCTGGACCACTTGCTTAATGATCCTTTCTCTACGATACCCAATCTGTCACTTTTAGAAAAATGTGAGTTGCTCACCGTTGTACCATCAGAGGTATCGGTTCTGTAAAGCGCTTGAGCAGACTCCCCGCACGACGATTCGCATATACCGGCGAGTGCAGCATGTCGTAACGCCTCATCGGGCTCCTAAGGCGGATCAACTCGGATTAAACGAAGTCACGGCCGGCGGGCAGCGCGCGGTGACATAACGGGAGGCGCTCTCGTATCTCGCGCTGACGCTGGCGCGCAACAGGCGGCGGCCGCTCTCGCAACAGCTCAGCTCGCCTTCCACTTCCGGCGAATCCGCACCTCGGCGCCTTCTCTCCTTTCCCACGACTACGCAGGGGACGGGCTGGACAGCGTAGCTACGGCACCAAGCGTTTCGCCTGCTGTGGGCTCTACAGGTGGTAGTCCAAAGTTTCAATTAACACCTCGAAAAAGCAGAGTTATATGTTATTATTTGTTTGTTTACAGGTATATGCTTGCATTTGTAGTAGCCATTGAATACCCGCGCTGTAGAACCGTAGCACACCGCTACAGGACTCAAAACGATATGTCGCAGGCATGGCTGCATGCATATACCTGCAAGCATATACCTGTAAACAAACAAAAAATAATTACGTCACTATTTTTTTTTCGAGGAGGCAATTAACACAATATTACTTCCCTTCATATAATCTACATCTAACACGTAAAGCACAGAGACAATGACAGAGTGTAATTTTGACAGTACAATATATTCGAGTTTCCAGATTCCTCTTGAAAATTGGTTCTTACAATTTTATAACAAAGCATTAAATGAAGCAGGCAAAAAGGAATACAAACGTCTCAAAAATGAGATCAACAGGAAGTGCGAAATGGCTAAGCAGGGATGGCTACAGGACAAATGTAAGGATGTAGAAGCATATATCACTTGGGGTAAGATAGATACTGCCTACACGAAAATTAAAGAGACTTTTGAAGAAAAGAGAACCACTTGCATGAAAATCAAGAGCTCAGATGGAAACCCAGTTTAAGCAAAGAAGGGAAAGCAGAAAGGTGGAAGGAGTAGATAGAGGGTCTATACAAGGGCGGTGTACTTGAGGACAATATTATGGAAATGGAAGAGGATGTAGATGAAGATGAAATGGGGGATGTGATGCTACGTGAAGAGTTTGACAAAGCACTGAAAGAACTGAGTCGAAACGAGGCCCCGGGAGTTGACAGCATTCCATTAGAACTACTCATAGCCTTGGGAGGGCCAGCCCTAACAAAACTCTACCATCTGGTGAACAAGGTGTACGAGACAGGCGAAACACCCTCAGACTTCAAAAAGAATATAAAAATTTCAGTTCCAAAGAAATCAGGTGTTGACAGATGTGAAAATTACGGAACTATCAGTTTAATAAGCCACGGCTGCAAAATACTAACATGAATTCTTTACACAATGGAAAACCTGGCAGAAGCCGACCTCGGGGAAGATCAGTTTCGATTCCATAGAAATAATGGAACACGTGAGGCAATACTGACCCTACGACTTATCTTAGAAGCTAGATTAAGGAAGGGCAAACCTACGTTTCTAGCATTTGTAGACTTAGAGAAAGCTTTTAACAATGTTGACTGGAATACTCTCTTTCAAGTTCTGAAGGTGGCAGGGGTAAAATACAGGGAGCGAAAGGCTATTTACAAATTATTCGGAAACCAGACGGCAGTTATAAGAGTAGAGGGGCATGAAAGGGAAGCAGTGGTTGAGAAGAGAGTGAGGCAGGGTTGTATCCTATGCCCGATGTTATTCAATCTGTATATTGAGCAAGCAGTAAAGGAAACAAAAGAAAAATTCGGATTAGAAATTAATAGAATCCATGGAGAAGAAATAAAACCTTTGAGGTTCGCCGATGACATTGTAATTTTGTCAGAGGTAGCAAAGGACCTGGAAGAGCAGCTGAACGAAATGGACAGTGTCTTGAAAGGAGGATAGAAGATGAACATCAACAATAGTAAAACGAGGATAATGGAATGTAGTCAAATTAAGTCGGGTGATGCTGAGGGAATTAGATTAGGAAATGAGACACTTAAAGTAGTAAAGGAGTTTTGCTATTTGGGGAGCAAAATAACTGATGATGGTCGAAGTAGAGAGGATATAAAATGTACACTCGCAATGGCAAGAAAAGCGTTTCTGAAGAAGAGAAATTTGTTAACATCGAGTATAGATTTAAGCGCCAGGAAGTCGTTCCTGAAAGTATTTGTATGGAGTGTAGCCATGTATGGAAGTGAAACGTGGGCGATAAATAGTTTAGACAAGAAGAGAATAGGAGCTTTCGAAATGTGGTGCTGCAGAAGAATGCTGAAGATTAGATGAGTAGATCACATAACTAATGAGGAGGTATTGAATGGAATTGGGGAGAAGAGGAGCTTGTGGCACAAACTGACTAGAAGAAGGGATCGCTTGGTAGGACATATTCTGAGGCATCAAGGGATCACCAATTTAATATTGGAGGACAGCGCGCAGGGTAAAAATAGTAGAGGGAGACCAAGAGATGAATACACTAAACACATTCAGAAGGATGTAGTTGCAGTAGGTACTGGGAGATGAAGAAACGTGCACAGCATAGAGTAGCATGGACAGCTGCATCAAACCAGTCTCTGGACTGAAGACCACAACAACAACAACAAAGTTTTATCGAGATATTAAACGCCTTTCTTCGATACTATTTCAAATTTTTAATCATTTCAGACACATTCTGCAGCGAGTCATTAGCTATTCCGCACTATGTACAATTCCGTATCTTGATTTAGTACAGCGCCCTAAAATAAAACAGACACAGTAGAATTGTATTCCAGAATAGGCAGTCAAAATGTGTTACACTCGCATCCACTTAGGTAAGAAATGCGCAGTTTTCCAGTACTCCATCACTGATCCGATGCTCACCATTTACGCTTAGAAAAACCTAAGCATTCTTTTCACACACTATTTCCCTCGCATCGTAATTCATAAGCTAACAGACTTGCCTAACTGATCACACCGGTTCCCGTTAGATCACCGAAGTTAAGTGCAGCTTGGCTTGGCTATCAAAGTTATGTGCTTTCAGGCTTGGCCAGCCCGTGGATGGGTGATCTTCTCCGGGACTGCTAAGCGCTGTTGACAAGCGGGGTGCACTCAGCCCTTGTGAGGTCATTTGAAGTGCTCCTTCACTGAGACGTAGCGGCCCCCATCACGAAAACTGACAACCTCCGCAAGAGCCGTGTGGTGAGGGTATGCCCCTCCTGATCCGAATCCAATTACGCTTATCGTCTGATGATGACACGGCGGTCGGTAGTACCTTTGAGCCTTGTGAGGCCTGTTTGGACGGACAGAGTTGTAATTTCCAGATATTTGACCGAACTTACTGACTTAAGAATCGTATAGTTAATGTCAACTACATTTCGAGAAGTGTAACCCTACATGTGGTATCCAAATAAAATGCTAGCATCCAATTTTAGGTACAATTTCTGTATCTTGCCGAAGTATAATCACATATTAACTACAATTTTATAGTAATTCTTCATGCTTTCCCGGCGATCTGTTGACATCTTGGATATCCGGGAATCCAGCCGCATGTTCGCGTCGTTCTCGCATGATATTTCAACAGCGTGCCTCGCTGTTTTCTTCAGGTGCTACCTGGTTCTCATATCTTGACGTATAAGCGCGTCGTGTGTGAAAATTCGTCGGGAGCAATAAACATTATCCGCTGATAGAGAGCTATCCTTCTACACAACGTGCCCTTTTCTTCCTGTCAATCAGTCCTCAGAGCAGTCAAACATTTGTACAAACCTATTTTCTTCAGTAGACATTGCTGGTTCACTGAATGTAAACCTTTCGAAAGTACACATTGCACCAGATTACTTAAATGCATGCTCCTTAGAGTACCATCAGTGAAGATTGGGAACTGACTTCCGAGCGATAGCTTTCAGAGTTAATGCTGGTTCCAGAATGAGATTTTCACTCTGCAGCGGAGTGTGCGCTGATATGAAACTTCCTGGCAGATTAAAACTGTGTGCCCGACCGAGACTGGCTCGCGAAAGGCAAAGGTCCCGATTTCGAGTCTCGGTCGGGCACACAGTTTTAATCTGCCAGGAAGTTTCTTAACGCTAGTTGTTATGGAGAAGTATATTTTCATAAACAGATTTATTATCCGTCTTTATTGCACTGACTTTTTTTAAATGACCGGTTTCGGTTCGAGGTGAACCATCCTCAGATATGAATGTATCGGTTACAAGAGTAACTCGAGGATGATACATGCCGAACCGAAATCCATAACCTTAAAAAATTAATGCAATCATCGCGGATCGTGTCATAGGACCGTTGCTATTCACAATATACATAAATGACCTGGTGGATGACATCGGAAGTTCACTGAGGCTTTTTGCAGATGATGCTGTGGTGTATCGAGAGGTTGCAACAATGGAAAATTGTACTGAAATGCAGGAGGATCTGCAGCGAATTGACGCATGGTGCACGGAATGGCAATTGAATCTCAATGTAGACAAGTGTAATGTGATGCGAATACATAGAAAGATAGGTCCCTTATCATTTAGCTACAAAATAGCAGGTCAGCAACTGGAAGTAGTTAATTCCATAAATTATCTGGGAGTACTCATTAGGAGTGATTTAAAATGGAATGATCATATAAAGTTGATCGTCGGTAAAGCAGATGCCAGACTGAGACTCATTGGAAGAATCTTAAGGAAATGCAATCCGACAACAAAGGAAGTAGGTTACAGTACGCTTGTTCGCCCACTGCTTGAATACTGCTCAGCAGTGTGGGATCCGCACCAGGTAGGGTTGATAGAAGAGATAGAGAAGATTCAACGGAGAGCAGCGCGCTTCGGTACAGGATCATTTAGTAATTGCGAAAGCGTTACGGAGATGATAGATAAACTCCAGTGGAAGACTCTGCAGGAGAGACGCTCAGTAGCTCGGTACGGGCTTTTGTTAAAGTTTCGAGAACATACCTTCACCGAAGAGTCAAGCAGTATATTGCTCCCTCCTACGTATATCTCGCGAAGAGACCATGAGGATAAAATCAGAGAGATTAGAGCCCACACAGAAGCATACCGACATCCTTCTTTCCACGTACAATACGAGACTGGAATAGAAGGGAGAACCGATAGAGGTACTCAGGGTACCCTCCGCCACACACCGTCAGGTGGCTTGCGGAGTATGGATGTAGATGTAGATGTAGATAATAAACCTGTTTTAAAAGCAACGATTGCGCATTTTTTTCTACAAAGATATTCTGTCAGTCTTCGCCAGGTAAGCCGTTGCATGGTGAGCCTGATACTCTGCTATAGAGAGATGGAAAGGATGCGGAGGCGATTTCTGCGAATACATTACGCTGCATTCTTTGCTCGTGGACGGGGCCTGTGCTTTCTGCCGGTACTCAGAACTCTTCTGAGTTCAGGGGGAAATTCACGTATTCAGTGAAGGATAATAATTATCATGGCACTATAGTACAAGCGATAGCACCATATGAGTGGTGTTGAACCGCTAAAAAATACAATTCTCGCAGTCTAATTCCCAATATTGCTGTAAGATAAAGTGACTTCTTTTCTTGCTATTATCGTTAACTTTACGGATTCTGTGGTAATTGTTTGATCAGACAGTGGAAAATCCAGGATGGAATGTAACAATACCAGACAAGGAAAGTTGCTACTGAGAGGTCTCAGCTCTCTGAGACTGCAGACGAGTGTGTAAGTTGCGTTTATGGGAGTGTGTGTGTGAGTGTCTACTGCTGACAAACGCCTTAATAGCCGAAAGCTTTAATTGTGTGAATCTTTTCGTTGTGCCTATCGCGACTCAGCATCTCCGCTATATGGTGAGTAGCAACTTTCCTTCTCTGGTACTGTGCTAATTCTTTGTTATAAACAATGCCATTCAATGGAGGCGTGTTCCCCAGAGCTGCTTGGGGAAATAATATCACGTTTAATAAATTGTTCATAAGATCAAGCCAGCTCCCACGAGACATTTATTTGACTCCACTTTGTGATACGATCTCACGTTGTTGATTAGTGTCAACTGTCAACTGCTACTGCAGGAGCTATGCACTTTCTCCTGCTCGTGCCATAACGGTATCGCTCTGGCAGTCAACTAGATGGGCGTGGTCTCGATCGCTGGGTGACAGACGACGGTGCGTGGACTGATAGTTATGCCGTCTGCAGCGCAGTGTTGTCATATTGGCGTATGTAAACTATACTTTTCCAAGAAATATTGGTTACTAGAATCGGGCTACCTCACTCTAGAGTTACTGAAGGATAAGACAGGCCAAGGAGAACTTCCTTGCGCAGAAGACGCAGATATTCAGAGTATAATGTGAAACTTCCCCTTAGAAAAATTATACAAGACTGTGCTTAAACTGACACACAATATTCTTAGCGCAACGCAATCTGACTTTCAGTAATCGCTACAAAGAATGGCCCTGACTAACATTAACCTATACGTTTCACAAATCACTTACCTCACAAAATCTTGGTTACTCGAACTACTGCAATACAGCGAGCGCCAATACTGCCAGCTGAATAAAAGATTCAAACTACGGAAGGCACTAACTACTGATAGGGATGGTTAGCAAATGAAAGATTTTAATAGAGAACAAACAATGTATTTACCTTTATAGTCATAATATATATATATATATATATATATATATATATATATATATATATATATATATATATATATATATATATATCAGTTCATGACACCAATTCTTACAAATTTCAAAACTCCGCCATCTCTCTCCCCACGTCCACCACCGCTGGCGGCTCACCTCCAACTGCACAACGCTACGCGCTGTTAGCATCCAGCTGCCGCTGCCCAACACTACCATGGCGAGTATTACAACAATGCCAACCAGCCACAGACTGCACACAGCACAGCCAGTGATCTTCATACAGAGCACTACGTGGCGTTACCAATAAAAAAAAACCTAAACAGACTACTTGCAAATGTATTGTGATGTTTTGTCTTTTAAATTCACTGCCATGAGTCTATTGAAAGGATGATATGGCATGAAGAAATTTCCTTAAGATAGTGGTTATTGTCACTCACAGCTCCGCTTAGCGCTTCATAACACATCCCGATGTTCATTCTACAGACTGCAGAACCTGATCGAAGCGTACAGTTGACACATGAATGCAATCAGTGATGTGCAGGGAACTGGTGGCGTTGCGAGACAGACATTGCGCATCCTCGCTAAATATGCTGATCACAATCGCTCCTGATTGCGACTACTTGTCGTTTAGACTGTGGACCGTGTCACTAAACAGCTGGTGGTTTTGAAGATACGGTGATCGTTGAATTTCAGGAAATACGCTTCTACGTATTGAGGATGACGCCAACAGCCGAAATCTATACAGTAGCAGAGCGTTTGAGTTTTCTGCCATTGTTGACTTCAGAGTCGAAGGTTCACAGTGCGATTCGTGGTGACAACCTCGGATTTTTCTTTTATGAAATGTTATCGGCCTACACTCAAAAATGATTCAAATGGCTCTGAGCACTATGGGACTCAAAATCTGTCGTCATCAGTCCCCTAGAACTTAGAACTACTTAAACCTATTTAACCTAAGGACATCACACACAACCATGCCCGAGGCAGGATTCGAACTTGCGACGGTAGCAGTCACGCTCCGGACTGAGCGCCTCAACCGCGAGACACAGCGGCCGGCTCGGCCTACACTCACTTCATGTCGTTACCTAAGAGACTACGCGAATAAATATTTATGGCGATACGCTAAACATCGAAATGGTGTCAAATCGCAGGCAGAGCCGCAACAGCATGTACTTAACGCTCCACACAGCACATTCCTGAGTCTCTTCTACAATACAACGAGCTATTTTTGTCGTTTCCTCTGAGTTATTGTTGTGGTCTTCAGTCCTGAGACTGGTTTCATGCAGCTCTCCATGCTACTCTATCCTGTGCAAGCTTCTTCATCTCCCAGTACCTACTGCAACCTACATCCTTCTGAATCTGCTGAGTGTAGTCATCTCTTGGTCTCCCTCTACGATTTTTACCCTCCACGCTGCCCTCCAATACTAAATTGGTGATCCCTTGATGCCTCAGAACATGTCCTACCAACCGATCCCTTCTTCTGGTCAAGATGTGCAACAAACTTCTCTTCTCCCCAATCCTACAATACTTCCTCATTAGTTATGTGATCTACTCATCTAATCTTCAGCATTCTTCTGCAGCACCACATTTCGAAAGCTTCTATTCTCTTCTTATCCAAACTACTTATCGTCCATGTTTCACTTCCATACATAGCTCACTCCATACAAATACTTTCAGAAATGACTTCCTGACACTTAAATCTATACTCGATGTTAACAAATTTCTCTTCTTCAGAAACGCTTTCCTTCCCATTACCAGTCTACATTTTATATCCTCTCTACTTCGACCATCAGCAGTTATTTTGCTCCCCAAATAGCAAAACTAATTTACTACTTTAAGTGTCTCATTTCCTAATCTAATTCCCTCAGCATCACCCGACTTAATTCGACTACATTCCATTATCCACGTTTTGCTTTTGTTGATGTTCATCTTATATCCTCCTTTCAAGACAGTATCCATTCCGTTCAGCTGCTCTTCCAAGTCCTTTGCTGTCTCTGACAGAATTACAATGTCATCGGCGAACCTCAACATTTTTATTTCTTCTCCATGGATTTTAGTACCTACTGCGAATTATTCTTTTGTTTCCTTCACTGCTTGCTCAATATACAGATTGAATAACATCGGGGAGAGACTACAACCCTGTCTCACTTCCTTCCCAACCACTGCTTCCCTTTCATGTCCCTCGACTCTTTATAACTGCCATCTGGTTTCTGTACAAATTGTAAATAGCCTTTCTTTCCCTGTATTTTACCCCTGCCACCTTCAGAATTTGAAAGAGAGTATTCAACATTGTCAAAAGCTTTCTCTAAGTCTACAAATGCTAGAAACATAGGTTTGCCCTTCCTTAATCTAGCTTCTAAGGTAAGTCGTAGGGACAGTATTGCCTCACGTGTTCCAACATTTCTACGGAATCCAAACTGATCTTCCCCGAGGTCGGCTTCTACTAGTTTTTTCCATTCGTCTGCAAAGAATTCGCGTTAGTATTTTGCAGCTGTGACTTATTAAACTGATAGTTTGGTAATTTTCACATCTGTCAACACCTGCTTTCTTTGGAATTGGAATTTTTATATTCTTCTTGACATCTGAGGGTATTTCGCCTGTCTCATACATCTTGCTCACCAGATGGTAGAGTTTTGTCAGGACTGGCTCTCCCAAGGCCTTCAGTATTTCCAATGGAATGTTGTCTACTCCGGGGGCCTTGTTTTGACTCAGGTCTTTCAGTGCTCTGTCAAACTCTTCACGCAGTATCGTATCTCCCATTTCATCTTCATCTAATTCTCTTCCATTTCCATAATATTGTCCTCAAGTACATCGCCCTTGTATAGACCCTCTATATACTTCTTCCACCTTTCTGCTTTCCCTTCTTTGCTTAGAACTGGGTTTCCATCTAAGCTCTTGATATTCATACATGTGGTTCTCTTATCTCCAAAGATCTCTTTAATTTTCCTGTAGGTTCCTCTGTGTATCTCCCACAAAATAAATATCAGGGAAGACAAAAAGGTTCAAATGGCTCTGTGCACCATGGGACTTAGCTTCTGAGGTCATCAGTCCCCTAGAACTTAGAACTACTTAAACCTAACTAACCTAAGGACATCACACACATCCATGCCCGAGGCAGGAATCGAACCTGCGACCGTAGCGGTCGCGCGGTTCCAGACTATAGCGCCTAGAACCGAATTCAGAGACACGCTCGTAGGATCGTCGTATTGCTATGGTCTTCACGAAACTGTAACAACAATATCCGAGGAACTTGATTAAGTTGGGAATATTGGAAGAGAGACTATATACAGCTCTCACGAAATCCTGTTGGGTAAATGTAGCGAAACAGTATCGAAAGATATTTTCCGACTATTATGCTGTCATAAGCGTATAGCTCGTGCGGGCACAATGAGAGTATAAGAGAGATTTGGGCACCAACAGCTGGTCATTTTCCCCTTCGTCAATAGGTGAATGGAACAGAAAATAAATTCGATAGTACTGAAGAGACATGCACTCCGCCGATGCACTATACCGTACTTTAGGAGTATGTAGATTCATATACAATTAACCTCACAGTTGCTCCGACAGGTTGTCGATTAAAAAGTAATGAATAGGTGACTCGACAACAGTACCATTAGTGTCCTCCAGAAGCCATTGGTGACCTGGGTGCCAGAAACATACAAAATACCTCTTTGCTTTGTCGTGAGTGTAACCTTATACAGCGCGCACTAAGCTACGTAGATACCTATTAATCTTACGATTTTTAATCATTGACGCTGTTCGTCACGGGTGCCACTAACTTTAAGCACTGCTGATAGTTCCTTCATGGAATTATATTTTCAGTTAGTAAATAAGCGAGTTTTAAAGCTAGGTAGTGTGCGCTTTAGCCCGGTGCTGCTGATCGGTCGGCGTGGGATTCGGCTGCGCTGGCGGGTGATGGTCCGGCAGGCCTTGAAGCCCTGACCTTCAGACTGGCCGCCCGCCGCCCGCCGCCTCCTGCCTTCCGTTGCCGCTCCGCCTGCCAGGGATCGTCCCGTAGGCAGGGGCTCTGCCGCTGCCCGACACCGACGACATTCACGTTATTGCCTCAACGCAACAGTCACTTATCAGCGACATAGTCGTAATCAATGACATTGTAAAAGTGCTTAGGCTCCCACAGCCAGTATCAATGTGAATAAAATACTTATTGGGCATCAGACCATGTTATTTTACACTACTCCTACACCACGAAGATGACGTGCTACAGACGCGAAATTTAACCAACAGGAAGAAGATGCTGTGATATGCAAATGATTAGCTTTTCAGAGCATTCACACAAGGTTGGCGCCGGTGGCGACACCTACAACGTGCTGACATGAGGAAAGTTTCCAACCGATTTATCATACACAAACAGCAGTTGACCGGTGTTGCCTGGTGAAACGTTGTTGTGATGCCTGGTGTAAGGAGGAGAAATGCGTAACATCACGTTTCCGACTTTGATAAACGTCGGATTGTAGCCTATCGCGATTGCGGTTCATCGTATCGCGACATTGCTGCTCTCGTTGGTCGAGGTCCAATGACTGTTAGCAGAATATGGAATCGGTGGGTTCAGGAGAGTAATACGGAACGCCGTGCTGGATCCCAAAGGCCTCGTATCACTAGCAGTCGAGACGATAGGCATCTCATCCGCATGGCTGTAACGGATCGTGCAGCCAAGTCTCGATTCCTGAGTCAACAGATGGGGACGTTTGCAAGACAACAACTATCTGCACGAACAGTTCGACGACGTTTGCAGCAGCATGGGCTATCAGCTCGGAGAGCATGGCTGCGGTTACCCTTGACGCTGCATCACAAACAGGAGCGCCTGCAATGGTGTACTCAACGACGAACCTGGGTGCACGAATGGTAAAACGTCATTTTTTCGGATGATTCAGGTTCTGTTTGCAGCATCATGATGGTCGGATCGCGGTGAACGCACATTGGAAGCGTGTATTCGTCATCGCCATAATGGCGTATCACTCGGCGTGATGGTATGGGGTGCCATCGGTTACACGTCTGGGTCACCTCTTGTGCGCATTGACGGCACTTTGAACAGTGGACGTTACATTTTAGATGTGTGACGACCCGTGGCTCTACCCTTCATTCGATCCCTAGGAAACCCTACATTTCAGCAGCATAATGCACGACCGCATGTTGCGGGTCCTGTACGGTCCTTTCTGGATACAGAAAATGTTCGACTGCTGTTCTGGCCAGCACATTCTCCAGATCTCTCACCAATTGAAAACGTCTGGTCAATGGTGGCCGAGCAACTGGCTCGTCACAATACGCCAGTCACTACTCTTGATGAGCTGTGGTATCGTGTTGAAGCTGCATGGGCAGTTGTACCTGTACACGCCATCCAAGCTCTGTTTGACTCAATGCCCAGGCGTATCAAGGCTGTTATTACGGCCAGAGGTGGTTGTTATTGGTACTGATTCCTCAGGATCTATGCACCTAAATTGCGTGAAAATGTAATCACATGTCAGTTCTAGTATAATATATTTGTCCAATGAATACCCGTTTATCATCTGCATTTCTTCTTGGTATAGCAATTTTAATGGCCAGCAGTGTAAAAAAGAAAAAAAGAACTAAAAACCAGTATAAAACACTACGTTACAAACCGTCTTTGCAGCCATGCTCTTCAGGATGACTAAGCTGCCGGTTTCCGGGAATGCTCTTTCCTGTGCACCGTCCTATATCAGTTGTCACGTGATAATCGAAGTCAGATGGTGGTTTGTCGCCTGACAGATCAAAGTCTAGATGCCTGTGGAGGGCGGGGGGCGGGTGCGGGTGTGTGGGGGGGGGGGGGGGGAGTGGTGGAATAAACGGAGGGCTATTCTCGTGCTACTCTGGGAGGTGATTAGCAGATAACAGCGAATCGGCGAATCGGCATCTTGTAGCTAGGGGCTACAGTAAGGGGTCGATGCTCGGCGGTATCTCTACTGCGGCTTCTCGTTTATGCTGGTAAACCCTGGACCTGAGGAGCTGCTGGCCGGCGAATACTTGAGACTTGTTGGACTGGAATCGCTGGCAACCAAGCCATCGGCAACTTCCAGCCATCCGCCTTGTTCATACTGTTCAGCTGCTACACCGCGGAGAAGTTAAGCTGATATTTAAGGCCGGTCACACGTTCGAGATCCATTTTAGGGATGTTCTGAATATCCGGTATTTGTGGGTATTCCTATGGTCTTGTTTATAACAGGTGTATTTTTGTCAATAACAGGATTAAAAACCAAACTATCAATTAGCCATTGCAGCTGCTCAGAAATTAACCGCTTTTAAAAAAGGACTAATTTTTATGTGTGAAACTTAGATTGGTTTGAAATATTTCGTTATTATAGAAAATGGGAAAATCAATTAGTGCTATTATAGTAACAATGCGTACAGAAACGAACAACAAACATGTGGCATAAAAACTAGCACACCCTTGCTTTTGCCGTGTTTCGTGTACGTACTCTCACATAGTCTATACGGTACTTCATCGCTGCTGTCGCCGGGCATCTGTCGTACTGCACAGTGGCACCATCCCTAGTCTGGAAATATTTTACGAAGTGACATAGCGAAGAAGTACAATACTTGATTTGTTTTAAAAGTTTAATGGTTTGTCTGCCATTTCTATGAAATAATAAAAGAGAAAAGAAATTATGGTAACGTTAATAAATTAAAAGCTTAAAAATAATACGTTCATAATATACAATAAAAATAGAAACTAGCTTATCGGCTGCATGTGTCGACATAATATGCCTTTATCTGCTTGTAGCCCTTGAAAACGGACAAACAACACGAAAAAAAAGAGTTCTTCAACCTCAGTTTTCACCCTTTAATATTATTAAATATTCGAAATGCCCAAATAGTGATATGATCTCCAATTACAACATGATTTTTGAGCAGAATTCAAAAAATTAGAATCAATAGGAGATCGGAGGGTGTTTTGTAGTATTCAGCCACTTTTTCTTTTATTTGCTATTGGATTTAATATTTTGAGTGTAAGTATCTTGAAACTGATCGAGTCCAAATTTTTCGATCTTTATTCGATTTCTGCCTTTGTTAGATGAAATAATAGCAATAAAAGATTGAAACCCGGTTGTTTCAGTGACCGGTTATTTTGAGCGAGCTTAATAGTCAGATTAGACTGGTGTGTAATAAAGCAGATGTAACCAAAAACCAGTTGTTTCAGCGGTAACCGCCATTCCTAATTATTGAGCCCCAAGAAGAATTCCGTCCATGCTCTCTACGCCGCTGGTGTTTACTTACTTTAACTTGAGTGCGGCGACGTCTACGTTGGCGAAACTGGGCGAACGATTAGCACTTGCGAATCGAAGTACGAGTGCTGCGTGCTGTTGGGGAAACACAGTGAATCACCAATAGGCGAACAACGTCTGCATACGGAGCCGATCCGTCAGTTTTCACGACATCCCTGTACTTACTCGGCAGTCTGAATGCAGTTATCAGCGGAAACATGCAACCATTGTTGCGACTATACTGTAGTGCAAGTGAAAGAAATGGAGGTTGGACATTACTTTCCCGTCAATGCACACTGAGAGTAAGTTTGGATTGAATGAAAATTTTTTGTATGTCAATCCTTTTGGCAGGAGGTCTCTGGGACGAAGGAAGTGTACTATTGTGACAAAATAAAACATCTACAGCCGTTCTTATGGTTTTCTTTTATTTTGTTGCAACCAGTTTCAACGCTTCAGGCTGTTTTTGATGCGGTACAGGTTGATATGATTTCTATATACGTCACATCAGTTGCCAGAATTACTGGATATGCAGATAACCTGAACCTTGCGTGTCAGCACTCCAACCATCAACTGCCCAGTTTATGATTGGAGTGCTGACACGCAAGGTTCAGGTTATCTGCGTATGCTGGCAACTGATGTCATACATATAGGGATCATATCAACCCGTACCGCGTCAACGACAGATTAGATTAGATTAGATTAATTATTCATTCCATAGACCCATAAAAGAGGGAATCCTCCTGGGTGTGGAACATGTCAGATAAACACTTTACAAAAATGTAAATAGAAAAACTTGAGTTTCATTAATTTTAATGATCCTCAGTCAATAAACAGTAAAATTATGTACATGAATTAAATTTAAACTTCTAATATTTACAGGTTTAATACTTACATCTGCTTTCATTAAATCCATCATTTAGACATTTGCTAGTTTCTTGGCTACTACAACGAAGTATTGTCAAAAATTAAAGTAAATTATTCATTTCAGTGATCCTCAGTTAAGAACACACATTATGTACAAGATTTAAAATTAAACTTCCACTATTTAGACTTAAGACTTACATCTGCTTTCCATACATCCATCATTCACACAGTAGGTAGTTACTCGGCTGTTACAACCAAGTATTGTCAAAAATTAAAGTATAATAAACTTTCATTAAAATGGTCTACTGCACTTGTTGAGAAACGCATGGATGGAATAGAAGGAGTTGGAACTCTTAGTGGTTGCTGGTAACTTAGTGAAAATATGCGTTGCTGAATACTGGACTCCTTTCCGGGCAAGAGTAAGTGATTTTAAATGTTTATGTATATTGTTCTTATTCCTAGTATGGATACTGCTGGAAAAAGACATGTATTATTTACAACAAACTTCATTAAGGAATAAATATACTGAGAAGCTGTGGTTAATATGCCCAATTCTTTGAATAGGTTTCGACATGATGTTCTTGGATTTACACTACGCATTAGTCTTATTATACGCTTCTGTACTCTAAAAAAATTTTCTCTGTTTGTGGGTTACCCCAAAATATGATACCATATGACATAACGGAGTGAAAATAAGAAAACAGCCTGAGAATGACGCATTGAAGCGTTGAAACTGGGTGCAACAAAATAAAATAAAATCATAAGAACGGCTGTAGTTGTTTTATTTTGTCACAATGGATGAAAAATGGGAGAGGAAATTACCTGTGACCTTGTTAAACAACTGATCTATCAATCGTCTGGGTCCTTCGGCCAATAATAGCTTTTTGGGTTCTTCCCATTATCGCAATTAGTTTTCTCACTTTCTTGTACATACCGTTCTTTTAACTGAGCACATTTAAAATTTCAAGGAATGATTCTTCTATCAGTTTTATAATATTTCTTATGAGTATGTCAATGGCCTGAGTTACTATTCTGAAGGCGGCAGAAAAGTGAAAGTAATTCATGAGATTTTGTGTAAAAATGTCTAGCGATAGACGACTAGAGTTGCACACATCCAATAGCAGACTTAATTTCTGTACTTTACAGTAAACATCACAATAATATACAGAGCAGCATACAGCGAATAATATGTATAATGTCAAAATACGTAACAGCTATACTTTGGTAAACAGACAATAAGCTAGAATATATTAAAATATATTGCTGCCGTATTTTGGTTCGTTACACACTGTAAAAGTGAAAGAAAAGGAAACGTACGTAAAAGTGTGGCTAGAAATCAGGTTCCCAGGAGGGCGACATGAGGACTCTGCGCAGTCTGGCAAGGCTACTGGGCGGCTTGGCCTGTCCTCAAGGGAGGGTGGGGGTTCCCGCCAGCGCGCTCCCGCTCCGGATATCGCATCGGTCACTGCCACGGGCCACAAAAACGTCACATTCCACGACCCCTCTGACACGGGGAAAAAACGAGCTCGGTGCCGACCGACGCTGCTCCTCTACAGCCGCGAAAATTACTGTTACTCCTGGTCGCTACCAAGTACACTCAGAATCTCAAATTCTGAGAAAGGTCTTTCCAAACATAACCATTTATTCAGACGGTAACACGATAGATTTGAGATACATCCCATATATTTATTTTATTTCTTGAAATAACCAGCTTTCTGACAACGAGAACATGAAACATCTCACAGCGGTAGAATCTTCATCCGTACAAACTGGAACTGCGTCCGTTGTTAATGAAAGAATAAACGTCATATCCGCCGAGGAAAGGAACGAAATACTTCTGCAACTTAAGGCATGCATTGTTCCATCCACCGCCTCCCGGTAAACACGTTTTAATTTTTATACCAAATTTCTCTCTCTGATGATTGATCTTTCGAACTGTGACACACGAAATTTTGTCATTAACACCCATCTTAGCTGTGTAAGTTGGTTGTCGTCGCTGCTTTTTTTTTCTTTATAGCTCAAGAAATCATCTTTGTTTGTATGTCATAGAGCTCCCGTAGTTTCTGTGTTGCTTCAACGAAGATCAGGTGTAAATGGGAATCATCCAAAGACTGATGTTAGTAATCCAAAACTCTCCCTCTATATGAAGATAGTAACTGTTTCCGTAAGAACAGATACCGACGATGACCATGCAGCTTCTCTAGAAATAAATGATAAATAATCGAAACCCTCAGCTGCCAACAGGTGTTGTTGATATACCTCGATGAGGACAGTTGTAAATGTGTGCCCCGACCAGGACTCAAACCCGGGATCTCCTACTTGCTTGTCAGATGCTCTATCCAGCTGAGCCACCGAGGGCACAGAGGACAGCGCGACTGCAGGAACTCTTCCCTTTCACGCTTCCCGTGAGATCCACATTCCCAACTGTCCACAACCTATATTCGTAATGTTCCTAAAGGATATTTACTCATTCACTCATTACTCGCACCAACTAAGGTGACGATTCCTGCTAGAATTCGGGAAAAGTGTGCGCATTCGCACAGAAGGAGGTCAATGGTCGGGTAGCCTTTTAACTTATGAAGATAGCAACTGTTCCGAAAGAACACACATGAATGATGACCATGCAGAAAGAAAGAAAGTTGGGAATGTGGATCTCACGGGAAGTGTGCAAGGGATAAGTCCCTGCAGTCGCGCTATCTTCTGTGCCCTCCGTGGCTCCCATGGATAGAGCGTCTGCCATGTTAGCAGGTGATCCCAGGTTCGACTCCAGATGGGGGCACACATTTTCAACTGTCCCCATCGAGGTATATCAACAACACCTGTTGACTTCTGAGGGTGTCGATTAATTATCATTTCTTTCTCGAGAAGCTGCATGGTTATCATTGGTAATCTGTTCTTTTGGAACACTTAGTATCTTCATATATAAAGGCTACCCGGCCATTGACCTTCTTCTGTGCGAATGCGCTCACTTTGCCCGAACTCTTACGGGAATCGTCACCTTGGCTGGCGCGAGTAATGAGTAAATGGGCAAATATCGTTTAGGAATATTACGAATGTATGTTGTGGACAGTTGGGCTGTACATCTCACGGGAAGCGTGCAAGGGACAACAAAGGAAGTAGGTTACAGTACGCTTGTTCGCCCACTGCTTGAATACTGCTCAGCAGTGTGGGATCCGCACCAGATAGGGTCGATAGAAGAGATAGAGAGGATCCAACGGAGAGCAGCGCGCTTCGTTACAGGATCATTTAGTAATCGCGAAAGCGTTACGGAGATGATAAATAAACTCCAGTGGAAGACTCTGCAGGAGAGAAGCTCAGTAGCTCGGTACGGGCTTTTGTTAAAGTTTCGAGAACATACCTTCACCGATGAGTCAAGCAGTATATTGCTACCTCCTACGTATACCTCGCGTAGAGACCATGAGGATAAAATCAGAGAGATTAGAGCCCACACAGAAGCATACCGACAATCCTTCTTTCCACGTACAATACGAGACTGGAATAGAAGGGAGAACCGATAGAGGTACTCAGGGTACCCTCCGCCACACACCGTCAGGTGGCTATTGGAGTATGGATGTAGATGTAGAAGAGATAAGGCCCTGCAGTCACACTATTCTCTGCGCCCTCGGTGGCTCAGATGGATTGCCGGCACGGTAGCTCAGCGTCTTCGGTCAGAAGCTTAGCTACCTTCTGTAATAAAAAAAAAACTGAGTTAATGGATCAACATCGAACTGAGACGGGTGTCTTTCGACGTCCGCCCCGGGCAGATACAACGAACGAAAACGAACAAAATGAGAAAATCGCCAGCACGGTAGCTCAGCGTGCTCGGTCAGAGGGTTAGCTACCCTCTGTAATAAAAAACTGAGTGAATGGATCAACAAAGAACCTGAACGGCTGTCATCGGACGTCCGCCACGAACAGATTCATCGACCAATATAGAGCAAAATGAGATCAGCCGGCACGGTAGCTCAGCGTGTTCGGTCAGAGGATTAGCAGCCCTCTGTAACAAAAAACTGAGTTAATCGATCAACAACGAACTTAAACGGATGTCTTACGACGTCCACCCCGAGCAGATTCAACGAACAAAAGCGAACAAAAATAGCCGGCACGGTAGCTCAGCGTGTTCGGTCAGAGGGCTATGCGCCCTCTGTAATAAAAAAACTGAGTTAATCGATCATCAACGAACTTAAACGGATGTCGTACGACGTCCGCCCCGAACAGACGCAACGAACAAAAGCGAACAAAATGGGATTAAAAAAAAATGTTGGATAGTGTGTCTGACACGTAAGCAGGAGATCACGGGTTCGGGTCCCAGTCGGGGCACACATTTTCAACTGTCCTCGTCGAGGTATATCAACAACGCCTGTTGGCAGCTGAGGGTTTCGACTAATTATCATTTCACACTCCCTGTTGTTGTTGTTGTCTTCAGTCCTGAGACTGGTTTGATGCAGCTCTCCATGCTACTCTATCCTGTGCAAGCTGCTTCATCTCCCAGTACCTACTGCAACCTACATCCTTCTGAATCTGCTTAGTGTACTCATCTCTCGGTCTCCCTCTACGATTTTTACCCTCCACGCTGCCCTCCAATGCTAAATTTGTGATCCCTTGATGCCTCAAAACATGTCCTACCAACCGATCCCTTCTTCTAGTCAAGTTGTGCCACAAACTTCTCTTCTCCCCAATCCTATTCAATACCTCCTCATTAGTTACGTGATCTATCCACCTTATCTTCAGTATTCTTCTGTAGCACCACATTTCGAAAGCTTCTATTCTCTTCTTGTCCAAACTAGTTATCGTCCGTGTTTCACTTCCATACATGGCTACACTCCAAACAAATACTTTCAGAAACAACTTCCTGATACATAAATCTATATTCGATGTTAACAAATTTCTCTTCTTCAGAAACGCTTTCCTTGCCATTGCCAGTCTACATTTTATATCCTCTCTACTTCGACCATCATCAGTTATTTTACTTCCTAAATAGCAAAACTCCTTTACTACTTTAAGTGTCTCATTTCCTAATCTAATTCCCTCAGCATCACCCGATTTAATTTGACTACATTCCATTATCCTCGTTTTGCTTTTGTTAATGTTCATCTTATATCCTCCTTTCAAGACACTGTCCATTCCGTTCAACTGCTCTTCCAAGTCCTTTGCCGTCTCTGACAGAATTACAATGTCATCGGCGAACCTCAAAGTTTTTACTTCGTCTCCATGAATTTTAATACCTACTCCAAATTTTTCTTTTGTTTCCTTTACTGCTTGCTCAATATACAGATTGAATAACATCGGGGAGAGGCTACAACCCGTTTCACTCCTTTCCCAACCACTGCTTCCCTTTCATGCCCCTCGACTCTTATTACTGCCATCTGGTTTCTGTACAAATTATAAATAGCCTTTCGCTCCCTGTATTTTACCCCTGCCACCTTTAGAATTTGAAAAAGAGTATTCCAGTCAACATTGTCAAAAGCTTTCTCTAAGTCTACAAATGCTAGAAACGTAGGTTTGCCTTTTCTTAATCTTTCTTCTAAGATAAGTCGTAAGGTCAGTATTGCCTCGCGTGTTCCAACATTTCGACGGAATCCAAACTGATCTTCCCCGAGGTCTGCATCTACCAGTTTTTCCATTCGTCTGTAAAGAATTCGCTTTAGTATTTTGCAGCCGTGGCTTATTAAACTGACAGTTCGGTAATTTTCACATCTGTCAGCACCTGCTTTCTTTGGGATTGGAATTATTATATTCTTCTTGAAGTCTGAGGGTATTTCGCCTGTCTCATAAATCTTGCTCACCAGCTCGTAGAGTTTTGTCATGACTGGCTCTCCCAAGGCCGTAAGTAGTTCTAATGGAATGTTGTCTACTCCGGGGGCCTTGTTTCGACTCAGGCCTTTCAGTGCTCTGTCAAACTCTTCACGCAGTATCGTATCTCCCATTTCGTCTTCATCTACATCCTCTTCTATTTCCATAATATTGTCCTCAAGTACATCGCCCTTGTATAAACCTTCTATATACTCCTTCCACCTTTCTGCCTTCCCTTCTTTGCTTAGAACTGGGCTGCCATCTGAGCTCTTGATATTCATACACGTGGTTCTCTTCTCTCCAAAGGTCTCTTTAATTTTCCTGTAGGCAGTATCTATCTTACCCCTAGTGAGATAAGCTTCTACATCCTTACATTTGTCCTCTAGCCATCCCTGTTTAGCCATTTTGCACTTCCTGTCGATCTCATTTTTGAGACGTTTGTATTCCTTTTTGCCTGCTTCATTTACTGCATTTTTATATTTTCTCCTTTCATCAATTAAATTCAATATTTCTTCTGTTACCCAAGGATTTCTAGCAGCCCTCGTCTTTGTACCTACTTTATCCTCTGCTGCCTTCACTACTACATCCCTCAGAGCTACCCATTCTTCTTCTACTGTATTTCTTTCCCCTATTCCTGTCAATTGTTCCCTTATGCTGTCTCTGAAACTCTGTACAACCTCTGGTTCTTTCAGTTTATCCAGGTCCCATCTCCTTAATTTCCCACATTTTTGCAGTTTCTTCAGTTTTACTCTACAGGTCATAACCAATAGATTGTGGTCAGAGTCCACATCTGCCCCTGGAAATGTCTTACAACTTAAAACCTGGTTCCTAAATCTCTGTCTTACCATTATATAATCTATCTGATACCTTTTAGTATCTCCAGGATTCTTCCACGTATACAACCTTCTTTCATGATTCTTAAACCAAGTGTCACACTCCCTATAATTCGAATATTTGAGAATTATGGAGACTGTTTATCCAAGCACGGAGAAATTTGTTTGAACTACTGACCATTGTCGGACCTTGAGAAAACTTATAACGCTATGTGCTCTCACCACTCTTCTTAGTGCAATTTGTGATACCTCTTGATTTTTACTGTTCAACGCCTGTGGCAAAACTGTTAAGAAGAGTCGGAGATCTTGGTTCAGGGCTTGCACCGAAATGTGTGAGCACGCGAATAAGCAAGCTTTATGCATCCACCTGCAGCTTAATGTTGCAAAATATTTTTCTTGTTTTTTTCGTGTTACGTTTACTATCATCAGAAAGTCAAAATGTTCGACACTTCATATAGTGCAATGTTGTGTCCAGTAGCACGTGATCTCGATGTGATAGGTAGCAATTAAAAAGTAACAAGATCAGAATCGATGCAGAAATTCTATAATTACGCATTGTTTTCAATACACATTTGAGTCTCTGTGAGTTTAAAACATGTTGAGTTTTTGTTCATTTGTTTTCTTTTTCCGAATGCATAGCTTTTTAAAAAGTCTATAAGTTCTATGGAATTCGCGTATAAATCTTTTTGCGTTGGATTATGTTATTTTCTCGAAAGAAAAGAAGGACTTTTCAGTGTTAGAATTAGCTGATAGCGCGTATTAGCATGATAACGTCTGAGATACGAATGACAACACTATTTAATTATGATTTTCTTTCTGTTTCAGGTAAGTTGTTAACAACTTTCACTTCGAGAGTAGGTACGCTCCGGCACTGACAATGGATTTTTAATGTGAGTACTGCAACAGATAGTTTCACATACAAAAGATATATTACGAGATCTAACACATGAAACGACATTCTTATATCACTTGAAAAGTGGCAATATTGCGAAGGATTTCTGCCTGCGAATAATAAAAACGATGGCCATGAAGACAGCTGTCAATATATTAGTTGCTGCATTCACAGGATTTATGTATGCGAAGCTTCACAATTCCTTTACAGGTTGGCAGGGGTAAACATCAGCTTTTCAGCAAAAAATCACCCATTCCTTATGTCAGCAATGTTGTCTCCAATGCTCTTCATTTAGATAACACGCTTTATCTGTTAGTGTTTACGATATCCTTACATCATGATTGAGAATGATGGATTTCAGATACTCATTTGTGAGTTTCCGCGTATCAGAAAGGTTGCATGAGTGGCTTTCATAGAAGAAGAATTCCTAGAAATGTTATTCTTCATTGCCATTGCAGATGAAAGTATTAACACAGATAACAAGCAAAATAACGGTTGCCTGGCCACAACGTATCACTCCGTTCTTCTTTGTGTAATATTCACTGAATTAATGCCGTAGCATTTCAAGCGTAAGCCACTAATACTGTCTAAACACATTTCATTACGTGACACAGAGAATAAATTATATCACTGTTTACACACATCCGCTGTGAATGCAATGAGCAGTTTAAGGTATTCGCCATTGTTATAGTGATGTTAGGCTTGAATTTTGTGTACACATTATAATTTACTTTTCACGTTATTTCCCTGAAAATATTTCCAGCGAATACCGGCCAGTTCCCCTCTCCCCAAAACACACACACACACACACACACACACACACACACACACACACACAAACAGGCGCGCGCGCGTCTCATCATTTTCCCATTCTTCTCCCACTGTCTTTCATGAACGCGACTTCAGACTAGCCATTGTAATTCTAGAGGGTATTTCTTCTGTCGTTGGAACTATAAAAATGCGTGAATTTTTTCACCTGACGCGTTTCGCTTTATTGAGGTAAATGAAAAATCACGCATTTTTGTAGTTGCAACGACAAAATAAAAATACCCTCAAGAACTGTAAAGGAACTATGGACAATATGGGCACACAAATTAAGAATTTAGCCACTGCAAGCTTCCGTTCCCTACCCGCTGGTCCTTTACGTTCACACGCAAAAGGAGGAGGAATGGTAGTAAAGGAACGTACAAGTTTCTTGTACGGATACTCTTTTGCAGACAAACTGCAGCTAGTGAAAATGTAACGTAAAGCCAATATTCTGATTGGCTAAAGTCATACTTCACTAGCTGTTCGCTATCTGCTTGTTACAAGAGATGTCGTTGTCGAGGTTGGGTGTCACAAACGGCCACATATCCGATTTGCACGTTTCCCTTGCACACGACTACCTAAGGTGAATAGGAAGCCATTAGCAGACAGCCATCAATGTTTGTCAATTTTCTGAGCTTTCTAATGCACTTTACCTGATCCGCCTGCTGTTTAAAAAGGTACGTTTGTATCACTGAGAAGGCCACCGACTACTTGAAGTGAAGAACGAGACAGATTAGAAAGGTGCGGCAGCGCAAGCGGAGAACTGCCGTAGAAGGCGGCGAAGCTGGCGTCACGAGGCGAGATGCCGGCTATTTTCTACTGACCTTGCTGCCCATGAAGTAACGTGGGTATGGGAACCGGACTGGTGTGGGAGAAAGCCTTGGACGTACTTCTATGCTACCTGAACTACCGCGGCCCGGTTCCTGATTACACTGAGCTTACAGGGCGTTACAGGCATTGTTACCTGTCGATAAGGTGACGTTGTGCGGCTCCCAGCCTACTTCTACACCTGTTGTTGTTGTTGTTGTTGTTGTCTTCAGTCCTGAGACTGGTTTGATGCAGCTCTCCATGCTACTCTATCCTGTGCAAGCTGCTTCATCTCCCAGTACCTACTGCAACCTACATCCTTCTGAATCTGCTTAGTGTACTCATCTCTCGGTCTCCCTCTACGATTTTTACCCTCCACGCTGCCCTTCAATGCTAAATTTGTGATCCCTTGATGCCTCAAAACATGTCCTACCAACCGATCCCTTCTTCTAGTCAAGCTGTGCCACAAATTTCTCTTCTCCCCAATCCTATTCAATACCTCCTCATTAGTTACGTGATCTATCCACCTTATCTTCAGTATTCTTCTGTAGCACCACATTTCGAAAGCTTCTATTCTCTTCTTGTCCAAACTAGTTATCGTCCATGTTTCACTTCCATACATGGCTACACTCCAAACAAATACTTTCAGAAACGACTTCCTGATACATAAATCTATATTCGATGTTAACAAATTTCTCTTCTTCAGAAACGCTTTCCTTGCCATTGCCAGTCTACATTTTATATCCTCTCTACTTCGACCATCATCAGTTATTTTACTTCCTAAATAGCAAAACTCCTTTACTACTTTAAGTGTCTCATTTCCTAATCTAATTCCCTCAGCATCACCCGATTTAATTTGACTACATTCCATTATCCTCGTTTTGCTTTTGTTAATGTTCATCTTATATCCTCCTTTCAAGACACTGTCCATTCCGTTCAACTGCTCTTCCAACTCCTTTGCCGTCTCTGACAGAATTACAATGTCATCGGCGAACCTCAAGGTTTTTACTTCGTCTCCATGAATTTTAATACCTACTCCAAATTTTTCTTTTGTTTCCTTTACTGCTTGCTCAATATACAGATTGAATAACATCGGGGAGAGGCTACAACCCTGTCTCACTCCTTTCCCAACCACTGCTTCCCTTTCATGCCCCTCGACTCTTATTACTGCCATCTGGTTTCTGTACAAATTATAAATAGCCTTTCGCTCCCTGTATTTTACCCCTGCCACCTTTAGAATTTGAAAAAGAGTACTCCAGTCAACATTGTCAAAAGCTTTCTCTAAGTCTACAAATGCTAGAAACGTAGGTTTGCCTTTTCTTAATCTTTCTTCTAAGATAAGTCGTAAGGTCAGTATTGCCTCACGTGTTCCAACATTTCGACGCCTACACTCTGCGAATCACTGCGAAGTGTCACGTATCATTTCCTAGCCGCTTTTGAAGTAGCCTCAGCATGTTTCCGGTTGGTTAGTGGAAGGGGTTTTTTGGTCGGCCTGAAGATGGTGGGCCGGTTTTTTCCTAGTCCTCCTAAATGGGTGGTGGTCGGAGACGACTAAGCGGGTTTTAAGAGTGATTATTTTTCCTAGGATGATCGTGTTTCAAACATCCGCTACAGAAAAGTTTCTCAGTGTCCTGCCAGGAGACAGCACATTACAGAAACGCTACAGGCAGAAGCATGAAATTTCCAATGTAGTCCTACTTCCTGCTCTTGATTCAGTTTGGGTGGAATGCCTGAAGGTCAAATAATTTAGTTGAGCTATCTGGAGCTGATGAAATCGAAGAGTCGGCCGGCAGTTCTCATGGATGGAGAGGTCGTGGGCCCTCTAAGACGGATGTAGTGTTTTCATTGTGTATAGTATAAGTCGGTAATAGGTGACCTCACGTGGTGAACCAAGTTACTTAATGCAGTACAGGATACCGAGAGAATATGAGGTGCGGTTACGGGAGTGAAGTTGTACTTGACACTTCCTTGTTTTTCTCGGCCAGTGTTGATGAATAGTGAGCTTGTACTTATTCGGTAATGAGAGAAATTTCGGAGCAGAGATTTGAGCTATTAGCATGCTGGTGGTGGTGTAGGTCAAAAGGGACGGACTTGGTTAGGGTTAATTATTACCAAATAAATTTCGTTTGTTGCCATGCGAATTTGAGTGAGGGTTTATCCCTTTTGATATTTACCTATATTACTCTTTTCTTATGTTCATATTATCAACGGAATTGTTAGTAGTCAGTTGGAGACGGAGTATAACGCTGTTAGTTGTGAACATTTCCAGTGCAGTAGTCGGATCTCAAAATCCCTTTGAAAATGGTTGGGTTGCTACAGGGCTTCGATTATTGACATTGGAGCAGTGACAAGTTTAACCCTATCACGTGGGTGAAAGCGAGGCTGGCGACCCTTATTTAGATCGTTTTTATAGTGTAACAGAGCGAAGGATTAATCTCATTCCGATAATAATCATTTCCGGAGCAATGCGTGCTTTGTCTAGCGTGCCGCACATCGCCAGGGATATGTGGATTCAGTCAGCGGCTGCGAATGTGATCGGGCGCGACCCTACGGAAGCCTCGAGGCAGGGTCTGAAGGAACGTTTCACCGCGAAGTAGAGGGTACACTCTGCTGTACTATGTACTGAAGGTTTCAGTGCGCTCCATTCCGGATAGAGCGTGCGAGCTGTTACTTGCCTATTACATCCGCGGCATCTCTACAGGATAGACACATAGGGGCTGCTGAATATCATCAATATCAGTAGTTTCTGCCCTGAAAGTCTATCTTGAAGTTCTAAGCCACTCTAGCGTCATTCCAGCCTAGTATGGGCCCCGTGCAGTGGAACAATAGTCAATTACTGGCGTGCAAGTTTCTTTGTATGGAATCTCTTTTGCAGACAAATTGCAGTTTGGAAGTACCCTACCAATGAGTCGTGCCTGCTACTTTTTTTTTTTTTACGAAGACGTACTTCATATTTCTACATCAAGTTAATCCAAAATGCGAGGGTTGGAACTTTAATAGCGGCAACTATTTATTTACAACTCCTACAAAATGGATACGTGTTTCAAAGTTTTGTTGACCTTCAAAGTAGTCAACATCGATGTGTATAACCCATTGCCAGTGATGTGGAAGTCGTAGGATGCTCTTAGCACTGCCAGCTGTCTCTATGCTGTTCATTGTTGGAACACAACCTATGACCAGATTAGAGACAGAAGTAATGACAATTTCTTGCAGGACCTAACCATCATTTTGCAGGACAATGCCGATTTGTTTGACTGATGGGGCTGCTAGGTGCTATACCACCTACTGCACTTCCCTGACTTAAACTCTCGTGAGTTCAACACGATTTGTAAACTGAAGGAAACGCTTCACGGCATTCGCTTCACGACTGCTACAAATTCCTCGGGCAATAGACTGCGCCGCTCTAACCGTCAACACAACTGGCACTGCTAAGAGTATCCTGCGACTTCCACATCGCTGGCAACGGGTTTTACACAATGCTGGTGTCTACTTCGAAGGCCAGTAAAACTTTGAAACACGTATCTATTTTGCACGAGCTCTAAATAAATAGTTGCCACTATTAAAGTTCTAACCCTTGTATTTATACGATTTCTTTGACGCCATTTCTGACTCGGTAGTCAAAACTTCCATATATTACACATTTCTTCAACTGCGTAAGTTCGTACAACTCTGCGTTAAGAGCAAGCCGTTTCTTTACTGATATGCTGGCGAGATCTAACTTTATTTTACTGTAATTTTTACCGCACAGACTTTCCTTGTGGGTAACTACACAATCTACTAAATGTCTGAGATGGAAACTAATATTATCTACCAAGTCAATGTATAACATGAACAGCCAAGAGCATATTACGCTACGGGTACATTAGTTATTATTTCAGTGTGTGTAGATGACTTTCCATCCAGAATAATTTACAGCTCTTTCCCCGTCAGAAAATTTCGATCCAGTATCAAACCTGATTACGTGATCCATAGGTACGTATTTTGTTTATATACTTTCTTTAGATTTTCTTTCGTATGGTGCTGAATCAAAATGTTTTCGAAATTCTAGAAACACCGAATCAACTTGTTAGCTCCATCCACAGCGTGAGAAGAGTGCGAGTTGCGTCTCGCGTGATCAGTGTTTTCAGAACCTTGCGGATTTCCACGCAGAAGGTTGTTTCGTCCCAGATAGGTAATAGTCTAATGTTTGAACTGAGAGAGCGTTTTATTACTCTGCTACAAATAGATGTGGATGATGCAAGGGCGAGAATTCTGTGGATCAGTTCTACTTCATGTTTTTGTAGGTGGATGTGACCAGCTCTGTTTTCCAATCACGGGGAACACATCTTTGCTGAGGAGATCTGCTTTAAATTCACTCGGAGCTTCCGCGTAGAACGTGAAACTCCATCGAGCCCTGTGGTCTGTTTTAGCTATTTAGGGTGATGCTTAACGTCGTTAGTTACTAGGAAACACTATCGGATTTGTAAGAGTGATGTTTTAACCACGTCTGTCTTGGAAACAAAACTGTAAACTTTCCATGATGACTACGAATATCCCAATGCAGGTCATAATGAAACTTTTTGTTGTTCCATTTTACTTTAGTTAAATATAAAAGCAACAAAACTCTACTCATGGCGTTGCGATACATTAGTTGTTCGTCATATAAACAAAACCTTTTTTGAAATACTCAGTATTTTCCCCAGTGAGTCAGTGATCTTTAGTAGTTTTGAATCTGGGACCTATTGAGCTCAATCTCATCTGAATTGTTAATGACCAACAAAGATCTTTCTTTCAAACAAATTCTATGAAAGTACCAACTCATCCCAAAATTTTCTAGCTTTGTGACAGCCCAGTTCAGCCCTTCGTCAGTGGGAACCTCTTTAAACGCACTAGAATAAGAAAAACTACTCCAAGACACAAATATTCCTCCAGTAAATACATGATTTTTCTCGGCTTGTTGCGTTTCTTCAACCCACATACTGCTCTGCTGTTCTTACAATATAACCATGTTTTCTAATAGTTACTGTGACCAATAGTTTTACTACTTCGTAGAATACACGTTTTTAATTTGGAACACATGATGTAGGTTCCCGGAGCTGAGACAGTTAGCTCGTTCTTCGTTCATATGGAATTTTGCCATTAAAAACCCATTATAATCGTTGTGAGATATCTCATCAGAAGGAATTCGACTGACTAAAAGCCATCAGATAGTCCCGTTAAGAGTCGACGCTCTGCCTGAGGTAACAAGAAGACAAGACCAAGACATCGCGTTTCACACGAAATGACTGATATCAGGCCATTCCCCTGTGGCTAAACAGGGAGAGCGAGAGCTTGCCGGACTTGCTGTTGCCCTCAAGCCGTGCGCGAAACTAGCGATTATTATTGGTCTCGTACAAAGGTTGCATCGCTCTCCTATTGAGGCTAATGTCAGATTGGTTTCCTGTTACCGCTTCAAGCACGCTAGGGCGACAGATTTCGCGTTAACATTATAATCTGTGACTTTGTTCTGGATAATGGAAGACGATACAGTAGTATGAGTGCCACCAGGAGACAGCGTCAAACTGTTGACAAAGACGTATTCACACTTGTTTCAGTGCTTCAGCGCTCGACAAATTGTGGGCATACGTTCCGTTAGTCATACGGGCAGAAGGCGAGCTGTGGTCACGTCGCTTGTCGCGTCACGCTATGGTTTCTTACCCACTGCATCCTCAATCGCGTCACTGCCGTACAAACAGTTCACGCTGTGCCCTTTAGGACCCGATATTTGATGATGTGGCAGACCCAGAGAACAGTCGTTCTGCTGCCGTGGAACTCACGTGCTGATATTGCGCTCCTTGATATCGAGGAGGTATATGGGCAACAGCTTCCACATTTTCTCTCTGTTTGGCGGGTATCGATTAACTGAGATCGGCGTAACACTGACCTTTCTAGACGCACAAGGAGGGAGCAAGTGCTGCTAGGCGCGTGCCATCTACGTGCGATTTTAATCACTTACACGCCGACTGCTACGGTCGCAGGTTCGAATCCTGCCTCGGGCATGGATGTGTGTGATGTCCTTAGGTTAGTTAGGTTTAAGTAGTTCTAAGTTCTAGGGGACTGATGACCACAGCTGTTAAGTCCCATAGTGCTCAGAGCCATTTGAACTTACACGCCACGACAGCCGTGCACACTGAAGGGCGGCTTCCACAACGAGGATGTGCGCCGGCGAGGGTAGGTTTGCCGGCCCACCATGGATCTAGTTTCTAGGCGGTTTCTCACATGCAGCTATCTGA
Source organism: Schistocerca gregaria (assembly GCF_023897955.1). Taxonomy (NCBI): domain Eukaryota; kingdom Metazoa; phylum Arthropoda; class Insecta; order Orthoptera; family Acrididae; genus Schistocerca; species Schistocerca gregaria. The sequence goes on from NC_064920.1 coordinate 667,447,955, forward strand.
ATATGGGGCTGGTACCAAGTCCCGTGTTGTACAATCTGCAAACATTTAGGAAACTTTCGCATTCTTTCACATGAGTAACACTACACACAGGCGGTTGGGATAGACACATTGCGTCCAGGGGACAGGGGTGGGGAGAGTAAAAATTAACCATGCCAGATCCGTTAACAACCGTACTGAGACTGCGCAGTTGCGGAGTAAAGGCACAAGAAAAAGGAGAACGACGTGCTTTCAACACTTGTTGGAGCAGAATTATTTCACATGTCATCCAGGTTTTGATTCATTCAGGAAAATTCTTTCCGGATGTGACAGTTTTTACAAAAGTTAGTATCCACACGTATTCCGCAAGCCATTATGTGGCGCGTGGCGGAGGGTACTGTAAACCACTACCAATCAATTCCTTCCCTGTTCCACTCGCAAATATAGTGAGTGAAAAACGAATGTCTTATGCCTCCGTATGTGTCCTAATTTCTCTTATCTTTGTGATCCTTGGCGGCAGTAGCATCGTTAGGCAGTCAGCTTCAAATGTCAGCTCTCTAAATTTTTTGAATAGTGTTTCTCGAAAAGATCGTCGCATTCTCTACAGGTATTCCTATTTGAGTTCCTGAAGCATCTCCATAACACTGACGTATTGTTCGAACCTACCGGTAAAAAAAAAACTAGCAGTCTGCCTCTGTATTGTTTCGATGTCTTCCTTTAATGCGAACTGGTACGGATCCCAAACACTCAAGGAGTGCTCAAAAATAGGTCGCACTAGCGTCCTACATGCAGTCTTCCACACAGGTGAACAACTCTTTCCTAAAACTCTTCCAATGCGCCGAATTCGACCATTCGCCATCCCTACCACAGTCCTCGCATGCTCGCTCCATTTCGTATCGCTTTACAAACTTACGGCCAGATATTTAAACAACGTGGCTGTGTCAAGCAGGACACTACTAATGCTGTATCCGAACATTATGGGTTTGTTTTTCCCACTCATCCGCATTAACGTTATAAGTTGTTCAAAGAATCCTGCGCTTCTACGTGTAATCGTGTTGCACAACCCTTGTGCCTAGTATCGATTGAGCTGATACAGACGGTGACAAATTGACCTTGTATTATGGAACATTCGCGGTTCAGTTCGCCGTCCGCTCATCAAAACTTAGGATTTCGCGTTTCTCTGTGTAATCACATCCAAAGGTCGTGATGGTTTTTTGAACGTCATCGTGGATGATTTCTATCCTATCCTTGGCCAACGGAAGTACTTCTTGGACAACGGAAGAAGGACCCCGTCTAACGTCTTTGTTGTCTAGAGCAGGCTAAGCTGGATCCTTCCTTCCTTCCTTCTAGTGGTTACCAGTTCTTGCAGTCGTATGCTCAAGCTCAGGAGTTGGGTAGACCATCAATAACAACACACCGGAGGGCAACGCTGCGCAACAAAGGCAAAGAGGACTCATATTTATACATGTTTTCCGAGTGACATTCCTTGTCTTTTAGCAAGTTACGTTCAAGATGCGACTTTATGCTATTTTCTCGGAAACTACTTTTTCAGACTGTGACAGTGTACAAAATCTAAGGGGCGTTGAGTAAATAATGCAAGAATGGCTATTCTAGCAAAGAGATAGATGGAGCACTTCGCTCTAGGCAGAGAATCAGAGCAACGATGAACAACAGCCGCCCAACGGCAAGGTTTTTCTTCCGTTCATTAGTAAGGTCACAGATCGCATTGGGAAAGCGTTAAGCAAATATGGTGTGGATACTATTTTTAGACCCACCAGGAAAATAATATTTAAGATCGGCAAAAGATGCACGACATCCTTTGGCTACACCGGGGTACGTAAAATTCCTTGTAGTTGTGGACAGGTTTATATAGGTACCACAAAGAGAAGTGTCAATACCCGTCTTGCTGAACATAAGAGGAATTCCCGCCTGGGGAACACGGATAAGTCGACCGTAGCAGAACATGTTTACCAGCAAGGTAATCATGAAATAAAATTCAGCGAGACGACCGCTATATCTACAACCTCGCATTATTATGAGCGCTTGTATAGAGATACTATCGAGATCGATAAACACCGTAATAATTTTAACAGGAAAGAGGAAGGTGTTAAACTGGATGAAATTTGGATGTCAGCGTTACATCGGAAGCGTGACGATCGATTACTTTCAATCGAGAATGTTGGCATTGTCAGAGACAGTCTCATAGCCGACGCCACGTGATGGACGGTGGCACCCTCTACACAATCAGCACTTCCTCGAGTTCTCCTTGCAGTTCGCAGCTTTACCTCGGAAGATGTCTCCCGAAGTCCGGGACGAAACGTCAGAGGGGAGTTTTATACATCGGCCACGGCCTATCAGCCCGGAAGTTTTAAGTGAAGAATACAACACATTCTGTATTTCGATCAATTTGGATTGAAAAAAATGAGAAATTTGTTGTGGGACATCGTGGAATATACCTGCTTCAGATCCTATCGTTTCATGAAGCTCTGATAGCTGAAGGTGCTGTATGTAGCTCACAAACTGACTTGAGATGCGTTCCAGGCAGTGTCCTGTCATTGGGTTGCTTGGCGGAAAAACACAGCATCAGAGATATTCATAGGTGTCAGCGGAGACATGGGAGTGAACAAAAGCACGGTGAGTCGTTGGGCCAGATGTCTGTCATCATCACAGCAAGGTCGCGCAAATCCGTCCGATCTCCCGCACGCCGGTCGGCCGCACACAATCTGCAGTGTGTTCTTCGCTACAAAATTGCGAACGATCGTTTCCTTCTCCACGAGAGAGCAAGACCTCACACTTCTCCATGAGAAAGCAACACCTCACACGAGTCTGTGCACCCGATAGGAGCTCACAAAACTTCAATGAACTGGTCATCATCCACCCTACAGCCCGGATCCCGCACCTTCCGACTTCCATCCGTTTGGACTAGGGGAAGCAGTACGTGGATGATAGGGATGTTATTGACGTCGAGCAGTAGAGTGGTACCATGCGGCTATGGAGGCCGTTCCAGTAAGGAGACGCAAGGCTATCACACCGAACGGAGACTGTGTTGAAAAGTAGGGATTTTTAGCGAAAAGAGTGGCTAATAATGGTGTATTTGAAACCTGAATAGAACCAGCCTGCCTTCAGAAAAGAAAAATGTTATATACTAAACGCCCCTCGTATGTTGATTCTTGCAAAGAAGAAAACTGTGGCTAGTTGGTGCAAGAATCGAGCCGTAAAGCGACTTAGGTGGAAAGCATCAGGCTGATGGCAGTTTGTGGGGCAGGCGTGGTCTTGCGGGTGCGTTCCGGGGCAGGCCGGCGAGCCGTTGAGGTGGTCAGGAAGCGGCGAAAGGTGGCAGAGGGCAGGCAGGCGCGCCGGCTTTCTCCGCCAGACGCCGCAGCTGGCGGCCCAGACGCTGGAATGCAGGCCGGCCGTCCCGACCAGGACCCAGGACCCGCGCGCCGCCGCAGGCCCGCACTCCCACCCTCTCCTTCTCTCCCATCCACGACTGCCTCAGGAATTTTCGCCTCGAATGAGCAGACTGCAACCTACATCTACCTACTGCTTTGGTACTAACAGGATCAAAAACTTTCCACGTTCGGCGGAGTTTTACAACTAAGTGTTGTTGCTGTGGACTTCAGTCCGAAGACTGGTTTCGCGCAGCCTTTGACGCTAGTCCATCCTGTGCAAGCGTCTTCGTCGCTACATAACGACTGCAACCTACATCGGTCTGAACCAACTTACTGTAGCTAAGCCTCCCCTCCTCTCCCCCTCCGCACACATACAAACACACTACCCTCCAGTACGAAACTAAAGATTTGTTGATGTCTCAGGACGTGTCCTATCACCTGACCCTTTCTTTCAGTCGTGTCACAAATTTCTTCGCTCCTCTGTTCGATTCACCCCAATTTGTTTATTGTCCATGTTTCACTTCTGTGGAAGGCTACACCACACAAAAATACCCTCCTAAAAGACTTCCGAGGACTTAAATTCGTTGCTGCTACTGTAGCATTTTGTGTCATCTGTGCTTCGAGTACAGTCACTCATTTTTCTGTCCAGATAGGAAAACTCAACTTATCTTAGCGTCTCATTTTATAATTTAATTTTGTCAGTATCGCCTGATTTAATTTGACTACGTTCCATTATCCTTGTTTTACTTTTGATAACGCTCATCCTATAAGCTCTTTTCAAGGCGCTAACTACGCTAAGGAGACAGAAGTCACGCGATAGCGACATGCACAAATACAAACGGCGGTAATATAAAGTATACAGGATACCAAAGGGCGTTGTATTGGCGGAGCTGTCATTTGCACTCAGGTGTGAAAATGTTTCTGTTGTGGTTATGGCTGCACGAGGGGAATAAATATACTTTGAATGCGGGGTGGTAGTTGGAACTAGACGGATAAGTACATTCCATTTCGGAAATCGTGAGGCAATTAAGTATTCCGCGACGCATAGTGTCATGACTGTGTCGAAATACCAAATTTCAGACATCCTATCTCACGAGGGACAACGCAGTGGCCGGCGGCCTTCACTTGTCTGAGAGCATTGGCGATTGCATAGAGTTTTCAGTGGTAGCATACATGCAACACTGTCTGAAATAACCGCAGAAATCAATGTGGGACGTAAGGTGAATGTATCCGTTAGGACAATGCGGCGAGAGTTAGTATTAATGGGCTGTGGCAGCCGACGACCGAGACGAGTGCCTTTGCTAACAACACGACATCGCCTTCATCTTCTCTCCTGGGCTCACGAACATATTGGTTGTACCCTAGACTGCTGACTTGGTCAAATGAGTCCCCAGTTCAGTTGGTAAGAGCTGATGGTAGTCTTCAAATGTGACGCGGACCCCGCGAAGTCATGGATCCAAGTTGTCAACAAGACTGTGTGCTGGCTACATTATGGTGTGGACTGTGTCTACGTGGAATTGACTGGGGCTTCTGGTCCAATCATTCACTGGAAATGGTTATGTTTCGGCTACTTGGACACCATTTGTATCCATTCATGAACTTCATGTTCCCAAACAAAGATTGAATTTTTGTGGATGGCAATGCCCATGTAACAAGGCCACAGTTGATCGTGATTGGTTTGAAGGACATTCTGGAAAGTTCGAGCGAATGGTTTCACTACCCAGATCTCCCGACATTAATCCACCGAACATTTACGGAACATAATCGAGAGCTAATTTGGTGCACAAAATCCTGCACCTGCAACAGTTTAGCAGTTATGGACAGGTATAGAGCCAGCATGGCTCAGTATTTCTGTGGGGGACTTCCAGTGACTTGTTGAGACCATGTTACGTGGAACTCCTCACTCTGCCGGGCAAACGGATGTGCAACACGATATTAGGAGGTTCCCATTGACTTTTGTCATCTCAGACTATTCCGTTCAACTGCTCTTCCAAATTCTTTGGCGTTTATGACAGAATTTCAGCGTTGTGAGTAAGACTTTAACTTTTAATATTTTCTCCTTAAAGTTTAATTCACTTTCCAAATTTCTCCATCGCAACTCTCCTTCAAAACTTTCTTAAAGAACAGAGTCAATAGTATCTTCCGGCTGCCATTCCAGAACAATGACGAAAGCAGTGGCAGTCAGTCACAGCATGACAGTACTAGACACAGTGAATAATCTAATTTATTGACGACTAGAAGAACTGATGTACATTTATAATAATCCTAGAAGATGAATGGACCAATACGAGACGAAGTATCTCTAGAGAGTGTAATAAAAGCTTAAGAGAGTGTGATGATCACTGAATAATTCTACTGTAATGAGACAGACAATTCCGTATATTTAGCGTGTAGGCTGTGGAACGTGTACAACGATTAGATAGGTTCAGTACAGGGCGCGGTGAAAGCAACAGATCTGCCAAAATGTTTTGGGATGTTGCTACCGTTTTAGGCAATCATATTTATTCCTGAATCACGACAACTACACTGTGTCACGCTGCCGTGTATGAATCCAGCGCCGTCAGATCTTTCGGCTCCCGTCACCCACTGGCCCGACTGCAGTGGTCTAAAGAAGATTGAAAGTGACAGAAGTGGGCTGGGGTAATATCCCTAAGATTACTCTTGGCTCAATAAAATGAGCGATCGCTACGAAAAACGCAAACGAATGAAATGTTACATTCCCAAAACTTTTGGTTGTGGAGTCATGACGTCGTCGGGTACCATAATCAATGCAAGGTCACCACAGCATATCATCGCAGCAGGGCCACAGTGGAATGGTGTCCCAGATAGTGAAGAGGTATGTTTTAATTTTCCGTTTGAACTTCATTTTTGTGGGTGACAACGGCCATCCCACAGTAAATGGCCTCGTTTTTGAGTTCCTGCACTTTGGAGATATAGTGCGGATGTAGCATTCTGCCAGTCCACCTATCTGTTTGCCGTAGAACAGATTAGTAAGCTTTATGATTAGCTTAAAGCACTCAACTTTCCTGGTTTTATAAATTCATCGTCAGGTTGTGATTTATTCTGGTGGCATATCCATCTACAAAGGCTTAAAAATGTAATATATTCAACCTGTACCCTTCCGAGAATCGACTCATAATTCCTCTTCCATTCGAACTGCCCTAAAGGGCCTAGCGAGCGAATAGAAGCTGCGACCTGCAACGTATTCTTCCAAAGCCAACAGGACCACTCTGGGGGCAAAAGCGCAAGCCTAGATTCCTTGGTAAGGGGATCTTTTTGTGAGAAAGACGTAATCAATTCGTCGTTTACTGATACATTGAGGGATTCGGGACAAATGAACAGGATGGACCGCATTCTAAATTTTTCTCACATTACAAGCGTTTTATTATAGATATTATTATACTACGTAGAAGGACTATACCAACAGCTTTAAGCCGACAACGTGTTAAATTGACACGTTAATTCAACTGCGGAAAAAAACCACTAAGGGCTCACTCCCAATCCAAAAAATATTTGTTCCATTCGTTGTCTTATAATCAATGTTTTTAAGAGCAACTTTGACCTCCAGATATTTTGCAGACAACCGACAAAATGACATAACCGGCGAACTCAGATTTTTCGGATCCGGAACATAAATTTGTTGGGTTGTCACCTGCGACGCGCCAGCCACGTCAAACGTGCTCTCTTTCACGACTCGTACGTGTCCAGACGGCGGGGTCGCAGCTGCCGGCGTGTGCCCTATCTCTCAGCAGGCTGCCTTCCGCAATCACAGAGTCCTGCTTTGTGCGTTCGACCCTCGTTCTGTGTGAGGCGAGCCAAGTCGCGCCACGGCCAGAGGGCATTTGCTCAAGTTGGCTCTATGGCTACCATTAAACGCCCACACTCACAGTCCGAATGTTTAGAAACAATACATATTTTTCAAAGAATTATCTTTCTGTAGTGCTGGAGGTATTAGTAATTGCTGAAATGCTTTTTAAAAGTGGTACATTTTCTGACACCATCACTTAAGTTCATTTCTGTTAACAGTAATATTTATATCTATAAAATACGAAAAATGAAACGTTAAACACTAGTATCCACTTTTAAAGTATCGTATGTCGACACTTCTTGAGAATTCTTGCGAAAAACTTCATTTTATTGGGTATGAAGCTTTAAATAGTTCGAAAACTTCAGTTTTGTGAAGTTAGTGGCGTTCTGTTTTACGTAACGTATCTTCTTGTCACATATTCATAGAATCCATGGCATAAGATTCGCAGATTTCCGACTTTTAAATGCAATTTTGTATTTCTCTCCACTAGCGATAGCGTCTTCAACTAATAATCAAAACGCTGTGGGTGCCGGGTTCGAGCGCAGCCACTGCTTAAAATCGGAATAAAAATCACGAGCAATGGCTGCCGAAGATTCTCTGATGCCAACGACCTTGTCCAAGTGAGCGGAAGGACGGAGAGGGTTTCAGAGCAGCTTCTTGCCCTTGGGGGTGCGAAACTACCCGTAAAAGGCTGAAGAATCAGCAATGATCAACAGCATGAAGCTGCAAAAGGCAGTGGAAAGCTTTGCATCAAAGACAAATAAATTGTATTCACAATATATATGCCCAGTAATTAAAAAGTGTCGCGATGATCTCTGCACAGACAAAAAATTCCTGATTACTCCCTCATTTGGATGCCCGTGGGGGTGCCTTAAAGGGGAGGTAACTTCGAGGAAAATATTGAATAAGCAACGAAAGGGTAAAGTTCTGTGAGTCAGAGCGTGGAATGTCAGGTGGTGGAAAGTGGTAGGCAAGCTAAAACATCGGAAAATGGAAATGCAAAGGCTCAGTCTAGATGTAGCGGGAAGAGAAATGGAAAGAAAATACGGATTCCTTGTCAGAAGAATCTAGGGTAGTATCGACAGGTGCGGAAAATGGCATAGAGGGAGTAGGATTCGTTATAAATGGGAAAGTAGGACAGAGAGCGAATTACTGCGAACAGTCATTGAGAGATAAGGTACTTCTCAACAATCTCCTGGTCCTGCGGTAGCGTTCTCAATTCCCGGCGGGGTCAGGTATTTTCTCTGCCTCGTGATGGCTGGGTGTTGTGTGTTGTTCTTAGGTTAATTAGGTTTAAGTAGTTCTACGTTCTAGGGAACTGATGACCATTGATGTTAAGTCCCATAGTGCTCAGAGCCATTTGAACCATTTTTGAACTTTTCAACACAATCGACAGCAGACCACGCTGACGACAACAGTTCGGCTAAGTATGCCGTCACCATAAGCAGGACGTGGAGAGATAGAGAAAGCATACGCGAATACTGAAAGGGCAATTCAGTATGTAAAAGGAAATTATAATCTAATAATCTTGGGAGATTATAATGCGCCAGTAGGGAAAGGAACAGAAAGAAGGGTTATGAGAGAACGTGAGGTTGGTATTAGTAATGAGAGAAGACAAAGTATAATTGAGCTCTGCAGTAAATATCAACTAGTAAAAACGAATACTCTGTTCAAGAATCACAAGAGGAGGAGGTGTACTTGGAAAAGTCCTGGAGATACGGGAAAATCCTAGTAAGATTACATCATGGTCAGGCAGAGATTCCGAAATCAGGTACTGGAGTGTAAGGTGCACCCAGGAGCAGATGTGGACTCAGATCACAATGTATTAATGATGAAGAGTAGGCTGAAGTTTAAGAGATTAGCCAGGAAGAATCAGTATGCAAATAAGTGGGATACGGAGGTACTAAGGAATGACGAGATACGCTTCAAGTTCGCTGAGGCTATAAGGATTAGCTCAGTAGGCAGTACAGTCGTAGAGGAATTTACATCACTAAAAAGGGCAATCACAGAAGTCGGAGAGAGAAAAGTAAGTACGAGGAAGTTAACTGCGAATAAACCATGGGTAACAGGAGAAATGTTTCAATTGATCGACCAAACAAGGAAGTGCAAACATGTTAAGGAAATTGAGAAATACGGCAATATGAATCAAAAATGTTCAAGGAAATTCAGGAATAAAGCAATATAAATCACTTAGGAATGAAATGAGTACGAAATGCAGGGGAACCAAAGTGAAATGGGTGCAGGAAAAATGTGAGGAAATCGACAAAGAAATGGTTGTTTCTAGAACAGATTCATCGTGTATATAAGCTAAAACTACTTTTGATGAAATTAAAAGCAAGAGTGGCAACATTAACAGTGCAGTGGGAATTTCACTGTTGAGCGCAGAGGAGAGAGCGGATAGGTGGTAAGAGTGCATTGATGATGTTTATAAGGAGGACGATTTGTCTGATGACGTATTAGAGTCAGAATTTAAAAGATCCCAAGAAGACTTACGCTCAAATAAGGCAGAAGAAATACACAACATTTCTTTGGAATTTTAAATCATTTGGGAAAGTGGCAACTGTGCAAGAAGGGGCATGTGTTAAATCGGTAAATAAACTCAATGGCACTAGAGAGAGCATTTAAGGGTACAAACTGTAGACGGAGACAGAGATTGGAATGTATCCAGGAAATAGTTAAGGACGTAGGTTGCAAGTGTTACTCTGAGATGAAGATGTTGGCACAGGAGAGGAATTCGTGGCGGGCTGCATCAAACAAGTCGACTGATGACAAAAAGGATTGCCTTCCATGGGAAGATGATCAGTTGATTCTTTGTCGCATACCGACTCGATCCTGCCGCCAAATAATTTAACTTATTGAGAGGACTGGAACAGGAGCTACTGTGCCTTGTAAGGACAATTGTGGAGCTACCGTAGGAGAAGCAACAACCTCAGTTTAGAATGTCATCATCACGGACCGGGAGAACGGTAATCTCCAGGCTTACGCTACGAAGTACGCTACTTGGCTGGTAGCGTTGTATCGTTCATGTTTACACGCTGAATGAGCAAATTCCAGAACATCAACTGAGAGTTTACAGTGAATTGCATTTGTGAGGCGACATTTGCGCGACATGAGAAGCTGTTGTGCAAGAAGCATGTGCGGTGTTATGCAGGGCTAAGTATGTTGTTCGTTGTGCAGTACAAGGCTCCAACGCGCAGCTGCCTTTGCGTCCCACGGCCGGCTGACACCTCGCGTTTAGCCGCGCCACCCACGTAGCCAGCAGCCACGAGTAATGCTGCAGCCTGTGGCCACCACCTCAAGGCCGTTCTGCTAGCTTAATGCCCATCGTTCTCAGCGTCACACTTCTCTAGAATGTCGGCAAATGCACTACGAAGGAACGAGCCAGGGGACAAAAGCGACGATGTTGTCTTCCTGTTAAAACGACAGCCATAAACATTAAAATGCTCTTAAGTGTTGTATGATGGAAGTATTAGTTTATTAGTCTCGTCTCACTCGAGAAAATTAGTGATTGTATGGTTAATGGAATGTTGTTTAGATGGAGCAGAAAATGGCGTATCTTTCTTGAGTCCTGGCTTTATTAGTCTCGTCTCATTCGAGAAAATTAGTGATTGTATGGTTAATGGAATGTTGTTTAGATGGAGCAGAAAATGGCGTATCGTTCTTGAGTCCTGGCTTTAGCCCAGTAAATTAATGGTCGTTCGTCTGATAAACTTACCAGCTTAGCTGCAGGTTTTACACTGTTTCGCACATCCATTTCTACGAATAAATTGAGTCACTGTTTCCGCCAAATAAAAACGGCGCACGAACATTTAAAACACGACGACGAGAAAAACAAAATTTCCCTGATCGGAGGCAGAGAATGGACATAACTTTCCTTCCCATTTTAGGGGCAAACCGTGCGGTAACCGGAGAGGCACCTGACGACAGATTTACAGTAACTGTTAAATCCAGGACGGGCTGTTGCTCGTCATGCACGTATTACAAGAAGGAGAATGACGGAGAAGATACAAAGAAGACGAGGAGGAATATAACAACACGCTGTTGACTGTCCGATTATTATAGTGATCACGTCGTGTTTGATCACCAGCACGCTGCGCCAGAAAGGGATCAAACAGTGAAGACAGGATTGCAGCATGCATCAATTACACCAAAGGAAGTTAATTTTTTCCTGCTTTCTTTCGATCTTAGCGGTTGGAATGTCAAAAGTAAACGCTTCTACCACGAGACTACTTACATACTTCTTGTAGAAATTACAGCTGAGCATTGCACTTCATTTTGAGTTCATTTGCATCAACAGTCCGGAGCGTCTCATAAATTTGTTCATGGTACTTTGACAGCAAAGACCAAAACTGAAATATCTTACATAAATTTTCTATGTAATGTTGATCTTACACATGCATTGGAAATTTCGTATTTTCATCTGCTGCTCAAGTACTATTATTTCCAACCTGTGACGTACCAACCAAATTACCGAGTATGGTCTCAGATGCGATTGTAGCTCAATCGACTTCACTTTATAGATAGGTTGAAAGGCTTCGTTGAAGCCTAAGAGCTACCAGCTACATTACAACGGTTGAGTTACACAGCGTGAAAGAAACCCCAGTGTGAGAGAGTTCCTACGGTATGACAGATACGGCGTCTCGTGTTGCACTCGAAATATGTAACAAGGCGGCCCTTAGGGTCTCTCCTTTGGCGTGAGACAAAGAGCTCACAAGATAATTTATGTCGTTAGTGTGCTACGTCGCTAAATCATCACCTAATTTCCTTTCCACTTGCAGAAGCTGTATCGTAACTCTGATTGTCGTGTCACGGCAATTTGAATGTGGTTTCTAAGTTCGGAAGCTGAGTGTGCGCAAATTACATTGCCATTCACACTACAGTTAAATAACAAGCATGTTAATGACATAGTGAGCTCCTGTAAAAGAATATTTAAAATACTACTATTACAAACACAAAACAACATTTTCTTAAATGACATAGTACATCAAGAACGCAAACTCCGTACACCATACAGAAAGAAGGGAGTTCCTCAACAAAATTTATTTTTCCATAAAAATATCAGGTGAGGTACAGAAGTGCTCCGAAGCGGAAAGCCTTTGTTTATCTTTCACGGAAATAAAATGTCATAAAATGGTTCTTTGTTTACGAAACTTGACAGAGTAGAAGACTGCATTTTATCAGATAAGATTAACTAGGTTATTAAATGTTTGAGCTACTTAACGAGGAACATGGAAAGGAGTACAGTGCGCTCGTCGAGTGCCTCTGAAGATGCAGGCGTTTGATGAAGAGATAATCTGCCGTGTACGGCGTATTATACGTTATGCAAAACCAAAGAGAATAAAACAAAGACATTTTTATCTCATTGGCCTATTACGATACTGATATTTTCGAAAAGCTTCAGCACAGGTATCGCAGTACATGCGAAGTGTAACTATTCTCTCGGTTTTGCCGGTAGTAATAACTCAATTATAAAATTTGAAGTTGGCAATATACTGTACCACTGACACGAATAACAACTGCCTGTTATAGTGATGACGTTGTATTGAGTTGACACTGTGTTTTTCCAAAAACGGCGAAATCTGACTGTGTGGACGGCATCTCTAAAATACGTCAACCAGGCGGAATATGTTGCAGACAGCAGCGCACGTCCCATGCGTGCTGCAAACAGAGGAAGCATACATCCGTGCCGCGGTCTTGGCTTCTGTGCTTACGTCATCTGTTTCTGAAGCTCTTTGTCATTCGACGCATCGTTCGTTGGTGACTCACAACGATAGCTAATTCGATGGAATGAATATACATGCCGAACTTCAAGAAGAACATATTGCGTCAGGTGCAGTCAGATGTTTATCTGCTCCTGGAAAGGAGCTGACGTGACGAGGTTTTTGTAAACAATTTTCAACATCGAATGGGAATTACAGAAAATGGCCCAGGGATCACCTGTGTGTGTGTGTGTGTGTGTGTGTGTGTGTGTGTGTGTGTGTGTGTGTATAGTGTGTGAAGTGTTATGAAACTATGTGTGTATAGTGTGTCCAGCGGCTGATAGTGAGATATGAGTGAACAGTCAGGCATTACATTATGTAATAAGTTATTTGTATAAAAAAAGTATTATACTGTATTCCAGGAGTAAATCTTATGATTGCCTTTATCTTGAAGTCTGTAAATGTATATATATACGAATTAGCTTATTTTAAATTGGTCTAAACTTGTAAATACTTTGACATGTCATATATTCTTGTAAAAAGAGAACTATCGATGAATAAAGCTGCTGCTACTACTACTACTACTACTACAGCTGGCAAAGCCTTTCCTTTTAAGTGAGTGAATAGTTACTAGCGATCTATGTTGTTGTTGTTGTCGTTGTTGCTAGCCGAAATGACTAGTTTTAAGTTGACATTTATTTTCTGTTGCCGCCTTACAAGTCAACTAGTAAATATTCACACAGTTATTTTATAGTGTGGGAACGCTAAAAAGAAACTGCTTAAAATTATCGCACTACAGTATCACGTATCTTCTGGTACAGACGGTGACATTTTCGGAGGGGAGAAACGATTTCTTCTGGTACAGACGGTGACATTTTCGGAGGGGAAATGCAAACTAAATAAATAACGAAAGATTTTCAGGTTTGTAGAATTTGAAGTCTATCATACAGCACGTAAAATTGAGGAAGGCCAATTGCCCCCATTCTTGAACGTAGAGATTATCTGCTTTCTGTTTATTCACCAACCACAGCGATCTAGTACCAAGGAATTACGATTACTGTCTTTCTAATATGTATTAAAGTCTTCCTTTAGACACAGAATTTTTTGATGTGTTTGAAAGTGCCACATTGTAAATGCTCAAACTGTCGTCTTATTTAGAAGAGGATTCAATCAGAAGACGCATGATTTGAACGATTCAGCAGGCTTACACTCATGCATGGATGAAATCTTGTCAGGTATCAGAGGTACTCTTTTAAAACAATTTTTGTAAAGCTAAAGCTAAAATCATTACACTGACTTAAAAGCCTAATATTTTACAATAATGAAGTAAGACCACTGACATAAATTCGTCAGTACACCATTTCGTTCTAGAATCTGATAACACTACCCTCTGGTCAGAGACATATAACTTCGCCATTTTTGTTAACAGAGAATCGAATACCTATCTGGATCGATATGATGAATATAGACCTCGTCTATTATAAGAATTCTGGTGGAAAAAGTACTGTACAGCAACTTCCTCTTTGTGATGTTTCTGTAATGATATCCATCTGCGCCGGCCGCTGTTGGCCGAGAGGCTCTAGGCGCTTCAGTCTGGAACCGCGCGACCTCTACGGTCGCAGGTTCGAATCCTGCCTCGGGCATGGATGTGTGTGATGTCCTTAGGTTAGTTAGGTTTAAGTAGTTCTACGTTCTAGGAGTCTGATGACCTGAGATGTCAATTCCCATAGTGCTCAGAGCCATTTGAGCCAATATCCATCTTCCCTCTTACTTTATACGCAAGTAATTGGGCATGATACTTGCAATGAGTCTTGTGCTTATTTCGTGCGATCTTTTCAACCACCCTCCGCAATGTTCGACGGTTGGTAGCTGTCAATACAAGAAGCAGGCTTAGCGGTGGTTGTCACTTCATGTTTGCACTTCACAACCATACCATGAACAGTGGACCTGTGCAGCTTTAGAAGGGTTGAAATCTCCCTGATGGTTTTGTTACTCAGATGACATCCAGCGATTAGTCCATGTTCGATGTCACTGAGCTCTGCTGATGCACCCACTTTGCTGTTAGTGCTTCTCTACTGCCCAACTCCTTTCATACTGGCCTCTCGTAACACCTAGTGGTCAATTCCAGGTTACATAGGGGTGTTCATATAGCGCTAATCAGACAGTGTACTTCTAGCATCCTGTTTCGCATGTATGAGGCATACAGTCCAACACTATAGGCTGATAAATCTTTCTCGTGCACACAATGTGTTCTTTGTTTGTTGTGGAGAAGGATCACTGCTCTATATTCCTTCTTGTACATCCACTCTGACAAACATGCGGAAGGAGATATATAAAGTTTTATAATTCAATAAACTGGGGGGTAGAAAAATAGAAGATCGGTGATTAAAATTTACCGCCATGTCGTCGGAGAGGTTACTGCTCGAAGCTTATCTTTGTTCAGGCAAACTATCAAGTATCGACTGCATTCATTTGGAGGAACATCGGTCAATATAATACGAATGACCAGAGGGTGATTTTGATTCGCTCTTGTCAAATTAACCTCCTTAACGCTTGTTCCACTTGTCACACATAGCGCCGCTGGACAAAAAATTAACCACCTCCAGGAAGTACGA
Source organism: Schistocerca gregaria (assembly GCF_023897955.1). Lineage (NCBI taxonomy): Eukaryota > Metazoa > Arthropoda > Insecta > Orthoptera > Acrididae > Schistocerca > Schistocerca gregaria. The sequence continues at coordinate 667,463,445 of NC_064920.1, forward strand.
CACTAATACAGTGCAGCATCACCTCTAGCTGTGATAATGGCATCAAATTGGACATCAAAAAGAGTAAACAAATTGCTTCAGATAGGCCATATCAAGTTGATGGCAGTAAGTGACATTTAGATTCCGTAGTCTTACGTTTCATCTTTTGTTCCAAACAATCCCACAAATTTTCTATGCAATTAGTGTTAGATGATTTAGCGAACCAGTCGAGCTGTGATAGGACGTCTGAATGTTCCGTCTGACCAGGAATGTGTGCATGCGGCGCTGAGAACATACGCAGCAAACACATCATGAAGATGTGGGAGAAAGGTCAACACTTCGTCATTGTGAACACTGAAATAAACATCGCAAGTCATGTTGGCGGTAACTCAAAATGAATACGAAAAACACTTCGTAAAACATCAAATAATCACTTACATCCTAAACGATACCCTCCACACACTGTTGTTAAAACGACTCATTTGGCGATCAAAGCACTCGACATTCAATCAATTGCAAAGAGGCCGAATCGCGATTCTTCGGATCGCACTTCTTGCATACAGTCAGTTGCTGTCTGTTTTATGTATTGTTTTTCACGCAGAACTCGTTTAGCTTTATATGTAGTTGGGGGCAATGGCCTTTAGAGAGATATCTACCCAAATGCCCATCAGATAGCAATGCTCACTCGGGATGTGTTTTCAGATGGACTTGTATTCACTGATAGCAGCAGTTATTGTCGTGTTTGGAACAGATTGTAATTGACAAGCCTGTCAGTTACGACGTTTTTACTACCACAGTTGTTGCACCCCATCGTCTGGCTCAGAATGGTACACGAATCCTTGCCGAAACGTCGGAGAGTCTTCGTTGATACAACGAAAAATCTGCCAGTTACATTGACGGTTTAGTCAAGGGCTCGTCCAGACGCGACAGTTCCTCTCTGGCTTTCTTCACGTCTCCACGTCAACCAATCTCACTCCATTGATTCCATACGCACGACTGCTACATACAGCACACACCACTGCCACGACCGTGGAGTGAGAAATGACTACGTGGTAAAAGTTCTGCATCGTGTACCATGTTCCAAAATGATCAGTGTGGTCGTTTGTAGGAGTGACTAGTATTTTGTCCAGTGAGTTTATAACCTGCTATGCAAGTGAGAACTGTCAGAGGGTGGCGTGGTGGCTAGAGCTGCGCTCTGTCAAAACTACGGTTTTGTAGTTGAGTTACAGACCATAGATGACGTAGTAAATGGTGGGATTACCGCTAGTATTGGTAGCATTGGTAGGGAATGAAACGTAAATGAATTTGTGAGAAAATAACTGGGAACCAACGAATTCTCATTGTTTTTTGCTTGTATGTTTTGCACATTGCCGGCCGGGGTGGCCGAGAGGTTCTAGGCGCTACGGTCTGGAACGCGCGACCGCTACTTTCGCAGGTTCGAATCCTGCCTCGGGCATGGATGTGTTTGATGTCTTTAGGTTAGTCAGGTTTAAGTAGTTCCAAGTTCTAGGGGACTGATGACCTCAGAAGTTAAGTCTCGTAGTGCTCACAGCCATTTGAACCATTTTTGCACATAATTAGGAACGCACAACGTTCAGTGTTAATCGAGAGTGTATTTTATATCCTTATAAAACAAAAACTGAATGAAAGAAAACTAGCTACTCGCGGAACTTTGGCGCTTTTCTGTAACCAAAACAGTATCTTTTGATGGGAGTAGACTTTACATGCACTCAATAGAACGTCTTTTTTCATGATCAGAGGCAAAGATTCCTGTTATAACTGATAAGCGCGAAAGTTGTTTATGAATAACAGAAGCATGTTTTAGATAAGCTGGATGAAGTATTGAATCGATGTTTGATATGCTTTCATTTTCCATTCCTAATTTTAATTTCTTTCAGGAACTAGCCTTTTCTAGCACTGTATAATAAATCTGTTCAAAAATGGTTCAAATGACTCTGAGCACTATGGGACGTAACTACTGAGGTCATCAGTCCCCTAGAACTTAGAACTACTAACCTAAGGACATCAAACACATCAATGCCCGAGGCAGGATTCGAACCTGCAACCGTAGCGGTCGCGCGGTTCCAGACTGAAGCGCCTAGAACCGCTCTGCCACAGCGGCCGGCTAATAAATCTGTATTTCTTTTTTTTTAGTAAACATCTCTCTGTTTCACATAACAAATCAACAACTTTCGAAAAAAATCTAAATTAAACATTGACAGTTTCAACTTTGCTATAAATACTGTTTATTTTTAAGTAACAAGAGGACAACTATGTAGAACAAAGATATTCCGTAGGTTCCACGGCCCTTTTCATATCCACACTCTGTTTCTAGACGGTTCACCGCTTCCAGTGATCAGGAGACTCTAGTAAGACATTGATCGCTTGCGCAAAGTGATCGAAACGAGATAACGCCCGATAGGTATGCAACACACCTAACATTTAGGTAACGCGATTACGATCTTAACCGACAAAAGTTACTAGGAAAATTACCGTAGTCTGCGCATCCTTGCGATAGCCTACGGTAGTTATACGGTTTTAATGGTGGCAGTGAACAGTTTTCAGTGACTGACGAACACGCTAGACACCCTCCACATTGCGGAGAGATAACACGCGTTACCAGCAGGAAGAGGAGTAGTTATTGGGAAGCGGTAACGGAAGGAAACGCGGGCCAGCCGGCGCGTGACGTCATCAGCGGCGGCGCGGCGGAGCGGCCTCCAGCGGCCGCCAGTCGCCGGCCGGTCGCGCGTCGTGAAGGCAGCAGGCGGCAGCAGCAGCAGCAGCAGCACACGACCCACCGCGTCCCAACGGTCGCAGCGCCGCCTCCTCGCTCTCGAATGCCTCCGGAAGGAGCCGCCGCCGGTAGCATGGCCGCTAAAGTGGACCCTTCGGACCCGCACGTGCGGAAGCTGGTGTACAACATGTACCGCGGCATGCTGGGCACCTACAACGACAAGGCGAACGCTCTGCTCAGCACCATGCCGCAGGAGCGCGTCCGCGAGGACCAGGGCATCGCAGACAAGCTCGAGAGCATGATGTGAGTCCTCTTTCTTATTTCTACCCGTCTGCACTTGCCCCGAATCTCGTGCCGCGCCGACTGACTGCTACCTGCAACTATCGTGGTGTCCTGTCCCATACTTCTCAATTCGTCATCATTGCTGATATTGCATTGAAGAAGTCTCTATGAGTACCATTCCGAGCCTCGATCAATCTACCAGTTTGAGTACCCACCATATTCGGTGTAGGCATGTAGTATTCTCCTATATGATCTATTTCTATCTTGCTTTTTTAAAATTTTTATTTCAACGGTCTTTAGCAATCCCTACAATATCTTGTTTTATATATGAAATAATATAAGCTTCAACAGTCACTTGTTACTAACATTTCATTAGCACGACGCGTTTCTGCAACATGCTGCCGTCATCAGTTACGTTAACAGTTATTTTCCACATTGTAATTAAAATGAAGTGAAGTTAGTTTCCTTTGCAGTGTTTTCTAGTGAGGTTATATATCGAAAACGACGCCTCTTCAGGAAAATAAATATGTTATAATGTGTACATTAAGTGATAGGCATGATTAAGTCATTTTGTAACTGCATTTACTTACATTTTTTTTTGGCAGTTTCGTTGTCTAGCACTCAGCGAAAAGTAGCAAGAACACCAGTCAGTCCAAAGATTCTTAAAAGCTGAGATAAACTAGCTACAAATATTGTACTATTGTTAAAACAGTAGCATACAGTGAAGATGAAACTCCAGCCGGAGTGGCCGTGAGGTACTAGGCGCTACAGTCTGGAGCCGAGCGACCGCTACGGTCGCAGGTTCGAATTCTGCCTCGGGCATGGATGTGTTTAATGTCCTTAGGTTTGTTAGGTTTAATTAGTTCTAAGTTCTAGGAGACTGATGACCTCAGAAGTTTTATCGCATAGTGCTCAGAGCCATTTGAACCATTTTGAAGATGAAACATTATATCTGGATGTAGTTACGTCGTGCCACATTCTCTTTAACCTCACTTCATTTTAATTACACCTTAAAAGTAACTGTAAATGCACCTGATGACGGCAGTAAGCTGCCGAAACGCGTCGTGCTAATAAAATATTATTAACAACTGACTATTCCAGCATTTATTAGTTCATAAAAATCTTTCAGTACAGTCGTAGCACTCAAACAACACCCACGTGACACGGATAAACTTAATGTCTTGACTGATCAACGTCAATCACAGAAAATCGAGACAACGATGGCTAGAATGGAAATCAGAAGCGTTTCATCCTGAATTCGCGCTGTCACGTTTGGTGAAATTGAAACAAATGAAGCAGAGAAGGTCTCGTCAGTCGTTTGATTGGTGCTACTATGACTGCAAAAGGCCGAGTTGCATCATGATCGGAGACCACGTTAAACTGTGAGACCCCTTATCGCTGGCGGAGTAGCTCGGTTCGAACGTCGGAGGAAGGCACTGGCGTACCTTCTCGAACAGAAACATGTCTAGTAAAGCGCTGTGGTGTTCAAACTAACCTTAATGATTGATGCAAGTTTTACTCAGCTTGAGTATCACGCCGATGCAAAATGTGCTTACAGTTGTTAGTAGGGGAAATTTCCTTGTTATAACGAGAGCAATAAGAGTAACAGTTATTAAAAATTACACGATGGATAAGAAAAAGTAGTCTATGATAACAATTTACTATTTTTTAAATTTCTTAAAGGGAACTATTTGCCTACGCAGACACGAGAACAATATGCCACTGACATTTCACCGCGTAGTATGACGGAACCGGTTTGTCCCGTCATTTAATAATTGAATAGTGACCTATGGTATAAATAACAGTCATATTCGATTGCATAGGTATGATTACACCCTCGACCGTGATGTAATACAGGACAGAAAGTTCAGCGTCCGTCGTAGTAGCATCTATCTTTTTGCAGCTATCATCACTGCTACAAATGAAAATAATACAAGAATCAGGCATAGAATCAGCACATTGATCAAAAGCCACGTCACAACTGTGCACAATTATAACGTGGAATTGTACTTGTGTACAATTGTAACATGGAGTTTGATCAACATGTTGATTGTGTGCCGTATTCTTGTATTATGTGTAACTATAGCACTGATGATAGCTTCAGTGTCTGTTGAAATATAGATTTGCAATACAATAAAAAAGAGAGATAATATTACGATCGATGCTGATCTCCTTTCTGTCTTGGATAAATAAAAGTGGTACATGTATTAGCTTTCTGACACACTACCCATATATAGACATCAGTTTCTCCAAAGAAATCATTGCAGTTCTGGTTTTCATCTTGTCTCAGTCTTTTATTAGACTCAATTTTTGTAGTTTAACTTCTATTGAGTGTATATTTGTATATGTCAGAGAAGCCATTCTCCAGTCATTATCTACGCTATGTATAAGACCCATGCTTTCACATTTATAACTCTCACTCGAACCGCCACAATAACGGTGACCGGATTCAGATGACCGCAATTCGTGTGACCGTCTCTTAATAAATTTAGCATCATATATAACTGACGCAATAATGCGATGAGAGGTGGCAAATCGGCCTGAACTGCGGGATATGGCAACAAAGGGAGTGATATGATACGCTTTGGACAATTTCCGGCGGTTACGTAATCAGTTACAATATGTTGTGGTGAACATGGCATTGTTCTGCTATTGCCACCGTCTGTAGCACCAATATGAGTAAGACTGATGCATTTTCTTATATGCATGTGGTCTGGGATGAGCTATTTTATACTGCGAATGGCACCAAGGCGCGTTTCTGTTGCTTATACCTTCTGATACTGGGATTATTTACTACTATGGAGCTGGATGGCGTCGCCCCTAGCAGCAGGTGATATTAATCTATCTACATTGTGACGCTTAAGCAGTATCAAAGAGTAATCAGCGCTCTCTTTGTTACTTAACTAGTGAAGCGTCCATTCCTCTTTTCACTTGCCTTGTCGTCATTATTAGTTCATAGATTTCCATCACGATGAAATCTTCTGCAACTTTCAGTCAGTAGACATATTTGATTCAAATCACATACATCAATACTATTGTCGTTACATAGGTGGTGTTCCCTAGGCGCCTATGACAAACACACTCGAATGATTTGTGTCAGACAGCAAGTAGTGCTCTTCCTCGCGACATAATGTTGCAGACTGACACAAGTAAGCGTCTGTGTCCAAGACGTTTGATTGCGGAACCTTTGACAGTATTGAAACGAAGCTGTTACTCACGAGAACTGCTCTCGTCTTAGAAGAGAAATGGCATTAAAGTACTGCCGAGGTTCTGAACAATCTGCATCGTTTTTGTAATTATTGCTGTTGTTCTCCACGAAAGAGCAACGAGCTGTGACGAGGGTATTCAACTAGAGAGCTTAGGTCGTTCATTTCAGACACGACGGGTTTGTATTCCTTCGTTTCTCTTTTCGTATCACGGCGCCGTCCTCTCATGATTTATGGCTAGCAGACCATGCAAAATGTCGACGCGGCCTTTATACGAGCAAGCATGCGTAAAGATCCGGGCGAGTGTACCATGTCGGGGTTCAAAGGCGTGTCGAATGCTAGCCATTATGCAGTGCCTCCGAAAGAAGTTTAATGACGATGCGAGACGTGGCGGGCCATTCAACACAAAGGCGGCCGCTGTCCTCCTTGCTTCTCACTGAGCGAAATGTAATTTGTACAGACTTCGTCTCGTTGTGCTGTATACAGGCACTATTCAATTATGACAGAATACTCACAACTAGGTGTGAAGTCAGTTGTCTTTCTTGGTAACTGTTTTGACCCACTTTTATATTCTACAAGCCATCACGAAACGCGGCAGGGCAACCGTACCAGTAATTGCTAACAGGAAGTTGCACTGCTGCCAAATACAATATTTCTGAGAAAGAAATACGCAACTCTCTGATTGTCTTTGTCAATCTGACACTGAAACTAATTGATTTCACAGATGCAACTTTCTGCTAGATCTCAATCCATTCTTATTAGAGCTAGATTAAAATATGCTGCACTTGAATTAATTTTACTATATAACTACGGTGCAACAAAATATTTTACATTACGACTGAAATGTACGCATGAACATAGTAGACTACTGAGTTGCTGGAGAACCGCTTCTTCAGTCACAAGCTGTCAGGTAACATGAAACAGAAACTGAAGTACGTCATTCACAACTATGTACTTAATTTTTAATAAGTGGTTCATAATGCTGCTTATATTACATTCAGGTACATCTTAAGTGTCCAGTATACCCCATTAGGGACAATAATTACTGGTGTACCTCATCAAACTCTACTAAATTTGTTATTATTTTCACGCCTTCTGTGTGATGCGTACGATACAGCCCAGAAACGATTCAGACATATCCAAGAATTTTTTTTAAATAGGCTAACAGGTTATCGTCTTCTTTCGAAGAATGTAAGAATTGACTTGATTATTGCGCATACTGAACTACCAGGTTAATCATCGCGTTTCTTCCCTTCCTACCCATTTCCATAACATTTAACAACTAGCACCTCCACATTGCTTGCTCTCCTCGTCTAACAGTTACCAGAACTGTTACGGCGCATACACATCGACTGCAAGTGCAAATAAGAAACATGCGTTACATGTGCGAAATGCGTCGTGTGACGTTTCAGTATCGTGTTTCTTGCATATAATCACATTAAATAAAAGTAAAAAAACTGCCTGAAAGGAAATCGAACTCTACCAGAGTGCAGCAGATTCGAGGTTCACTCATGTTACCCTCCACCTTTGGAGACATGTGTTTATCAAAAGAATTGTTGGAGCGTTTGGAATCATTATCAAGTAGGCATCACAACAATTTCCTTAGTCGGAGTCTAGAATTTAAGATTGTATTTATAATGTCATATTGCAAAAAAGCGAAAAAAAGAAAAAGTGGGACGATGAACATTTCACGTTCGAAATTGTTGGTAACGTATCATACAATAATATGAAGAATAAATTGTTTCATAATTTGTAATATGAAGTGCATCACACTACTTCAGTTCCTGATGTGTCAGGCTTGTTCCCTAAGTTTGTAAATTTGTGATAAGTTCCTGTGGAACCAAACTGCTGAGATCATCAGTCCCTAAGCTTACACACTACTTAAACTAACTTACGCTAAGGACAACACACGCACACACAGCCATGCCCGAGGGAGGACTCGAACCTCCCACGGGGGGAGCCACGCGAACTGTGGCAAGGCGCCCCAGACCGCGTGGCACATACCTGTTTCCGATCATTTACTGTGGCTTTCAGTTCAAGCAGGTAAAAGAAAGAGGGTATCGTGTTGTGATCGATAATTCACATAAAACTGTATGTTCTTCATCTAACTGGCTGGGTTACCAGTCCTCAGAGAAACGAAGACAACGCCATTAGAATCATATTACAAAAATTATTTTCTGGTTGCTAGTTTCTTGGTCACATACAAAAACTTCGGGATGTAGCGAAAACTTTGCAGCCGAGCGATGCCCCACACTTCCTTGAAAACCTAGATAGAGTGCTTTTCTTCTTCTGTGCCGGAACTTGATGTCACTGTTGTAGCTGGCCGTTCTTTTATCAGTATTTACTTCTGAGGACTTCCAACGTCTGTCCGATAAAAATACGGATGCAGGGCGACCGCTCCTATCAGTTTATTTAGAAAGTTACATCACACTGAGAATCCCGATTACAAGAGCGGACACGGTCAAATGCACTGGAAACAAACACTTTTTTTTCCCTAGAAATTTACGTAATTCGTAGATCCGCAGTTTCAAGAAATAGCAGGCGTGTGTCATTTGTACCACGTCTCAGAATTTTGTTGCATTCCACATCGTACCCGTGAATTATTCGTGACTGGGACAAGAAAGTGAAGAGGTGACTGTAGTACACAAAGTCCCCTCCGGGACACACCGTAAGGTAGGTTGCGACAAATATATGTAGATATGTCCTACCACTGCAAGAAAAAGATAGTGCTACTTTTATGGTGTCTGTAATGCAAACGTGTTTTCAAAATGACGAAAGTTCAGACTTGAATAACGTACTTGCGAGTACTCTCTAGCTGGTAACACCATTAGCGGACACGGAAGCGCTCTGTACAAATCTACTAGACTGCCTACACCACGCTTGTCCATCCTCCTTTGGTGAATTGCTGCGCGGTACAAAATCCTTACCAGACTGGACTCACGGAAGACATCAAAAACAAACAAGGGCATCTCGTTCTGTACTATCGCGAAATGAGGTAGAGAGAATCAACGATATGACAAGCGAGTTCAAGGTGGCAATTAAAGAAATAAATGCATTTTCATTACGCCGAAGTCTTTTCACGAACTTTCAGTCAACAACTTCCTCCTCCAAAAGCCAAAATATTTTTTTGACATCTACCTACAGGCGCAGAAATAATCTTCTTAATAAACAAAAGAAATCAGGCATTTAGGTATTCATTTTTCCCATGTGCTAGTTGAATTTGAATAATCTGAAAGTGGTTCTATGAAGCCTCTACCAAGAAATACACTGAAAGTGATTCTGTAAACCTTTTGCGAAATACTTAAGTGTGAATCGCAATGTAATAATGCAGAGAGCAGAATTTCTTTATATGTAACACACTCCCGCGACCTTGCAGGGAAGAATGGGTGTCTTAAAGAAAAATATAGTGGGGTTATCAGTGAATGAAAAAGAGTAATTGAATTGTGCGGTGGTTTTGTGTGCATTTATTTCTATTACGTAACTTGCATTCGCGACATCACCGGTGCAAAATGGTGAAACCAGCTAGGTGTGCTAATGTCAAGATGTTCGACCAACGTGTGCTTTTCAGGTGTATAGCACGTATCGTAAGTTTAGAACCTGTAGTAACCGATGATCTGTATAGATGGAACTGACTGCAGCTGATTAGAGACGTGTCTGGCCTTTCAGCCATAATCAGTATACAGAGGAGTATTGCCTAGACCGCCTTAGTGACCAAAGTAGTCAGGATATACGCTTTCCATGTTTTCATCTCTCGTCTCCTAAATTGTTGATTCCAGTTGGCAACGACTTGCGTAGATCACAGTGAATGAAGTTCAAAATAATGGAATTGTCGGTTCTCACCAGCTTTATTAATGTGCTACGTCATCCATGAGAGAGGATTAGTCCCTGAGCAATATCACCCTTCCCCCCAAATTTATAAATTTAACTGATTTTGATCACTGCGTTACCTCGTCAGACCAAAAGTTTAGAAATGACATCGCTTGTAGTCAACTGTTAATACAAAAATGAAAATGCAAAATGATTTAGACAGGATATCTGTATGGTGCGAAAAGTGGCAATTACTCTAAATCATGAAAAGTGTGAAGTTATCCACATGAATGCTAAAAGGAATCAGCTAAATTTCGATGCAATAAAACACAAAATTCAGATCAATACTTAGGGATTAGCTGCGCGGGATGGTCACGCGGTTTGAAGCGCCACGTCACGGATTGCGAGGCTCTCCCGCCAGATGTTTGAGTCCTCCCTCGGGCATGGGTGCTTGTGTTGTACTTAGTGTAAGGTAGTTTAAGTAATTTGTAATTGTAGGGATTGATGACCTCAGCAAAGGATTACAATCACGAATAACTTAAAGTGGAACGACCACACAAATTATGTATGGGAAAAGCAAACCAAAAACTGCGATTTATTGGCAAAACTCTTAGAAAATTCAACAGGCCTACTAAAGAGACTGCCTACATCACGCTTGTCCGCTCTCTTCTGGAATTTTGCTGTGCGGTATAGGATCCGTATCAGATAGGATTGACGGAGAACACCGAGAAAGTTCAAAGAACGACCGCTCGTTTTGTATTACCGCGAAATAGCGGAGAGAGTTCCGCATATATGATACTAGAATTTTGGGTTGGCAGTTTTTAAAACAAAGTCGGTTTTCGTTGCAGCGGGATCTTCTCATGAAATTTCGATCACCAACTTACTCATCAGAGTTTGAAAACATTTTGTCGGCGCCCAGATACATAATAAAATAAGACAGATCAGAGCTCGCACGGAATGATTTCCGCGCGTGCTCTTCGAGAGCGGAACGGTGGAGAAAGAGCTCGAAGGTGGTTCGATAAACCCGCTGCGAGGAACTTAATACAAAATCTTTGAAAACAAAGTTTATACAAAAAAAATGTTCAAATCGCTCTAAGCACTATGGGATTTAACATCTGACGTCATCAGTCCCCTAGACTTAGAACTATTTAAACCTAACTAACCCAAGGACATCACACACATCCATGCTCGAGGCAGGATTCGAACCTGCGACCGTAGCGGTCGCGCAGCTCCAGACTGTAGCGCCTAGATCCGCTCTGCCACCGGATATGTCACTATCAACAGTGTCACATATCGTCACTCCGTGAGACAGTGCGGAAAAGTCTGGAATTTCATCCATGATATTGGAACAAAAAGTATGGTGGTCAAAAACTCTACGCCACCGCCTCTCCTCCCCTTACCGGCGAAATGCTGGCAATGAAAATTTCATCCACTACCAGGATTCGAATCGGTTACTCTGTGACTCGAGCGCCACCGCGTACGGGGTGGCGGAGCGGTTCTAGGCGCTTCAGTCTGGAACCGCGCGCCCGCTACGGTCGCAGGTTCGAATCCTGCCTCGGGCATGGATGTGTGTGATGTCCTTGGGTTAGTTAGGTCTAAGTGGTTCTAAGTTCTAGGGGACTGATGACCTCAGATGTTAAGTCCATAGTGCTCAGAGCCATTTGAACCATTTTTGAACCACCGCGTAAGTGTGTGTTAGCGACCTCGGTCACGGAGGCGGGTAAAGAACATTTGAAAATGATGTTCAGAATGTCATTTCGATACAAATCGTGCAGCTGATTTACGCAACATGCAGTTAACTATTTGCCGAAAAGCCACACCAGGTAATCCCGTGTATTACCGCTCTGCTGGTAGTGGTGTGGAAATGGAGACGGCTGACTAGACACAAGACAGTCCGATCGATACGGTGTAGTTTTCGAAAGAAAGAGAGTCACAATTCTGGCCCGTCGTTTACTGCTAGACACTGAAAATAAGGAGAAGATTGGAGCTGCACGGTGGTCGCCGCAGCCCGCACACAGTCGGCGGCCGGCGTGTAAACGGAGCCAGTCTAGGCGGACACGCGGCGCTGCGCTGCCCTGGCAGTGGCCGGCCCGCCGCCGCGGTCCGGTGCAGCCGACGTGATTTACGGGGCCGGCTCGGCTGTCGGGAGAGCGTCTGCTTTCCATAGCTGTCAGCGCACTGCACCGCCGCGCCGCAGCGCTCCGCCTACTTTCGCGTCCGGCTCGTCTCCTCCGTGCGTGGCGAGACTTACGAAGGGCAATTCACAACTAAATGAAACGCAACAGCTCGACGAAGTAGCATTTACGGATTGGCGACCTTACTAGTTCGACGATTAGGACACTCAAAGGGTTAACTAGATCTGCTGGAACCCAGCCCCGCCCTCCTTCTGACCCTCCCCCCTCCCGCCCAACCCCTGTCCCCTGCCGACGTCATCGCATGTTTAAGGTTTCGTACCTCAATCGGTTAACATGACACTATTATAGAATCGCTTCGTTGTCTGTCCGACTGTTAAGAGCTCTTTCTCTCGGGAAACACTAAGGTAAAAACTTGAAATTTATATCGTGTACTTGCGACAGTGGTGTCTTGGCGGTGTAGAACATTTGAATTGCTATGTGAGTGCAAGAGACGGGCATCTTTTTCATATTTGCAGAGTCAGTCATCAATACCAACAGGACACCTCCAGAATTGCTACAGAGTGGCTCCAGGAACACTCTTTTGAGTTTAAACACTTCCGCTGGTCACTAAACTACCCAGACATGAACATTACTGAGCATATCTGGGATGCCTTGCAACATACTGTTCAGAAGAGGTCTCCACTCTCTCGTACTCTTACGGATTTGCCGGCCGCGGTGGTCTCGCGGTTCTAGGCGCGCAGTCAGGAACCGTGCGACTGCTACGGTCGCAGGTTCGAATCCTGTCTCGGGCATGGGTGTGTGTGATGTCCTTAGGTTAGTTAGGTTTAGGTAGTTCTAAGTTCTAGGGGACTGATGACCACAGCAGTTGAGTCCCATAGTGCTCAGAGCCATTTGAACCATTCTTACGGATTTATGGACAGCCTTGCAGGATTCATGGTGTCAGGATACATCCCACAGACTAAGGATCTTGAGACTTGGAAAGAAGTAAGGTTTCACAGTGTAAGTAAAGGAAAAAAAGTTCGGAAATGGTTAATTTGTAATTATACCCTGAGGGGCCAAAGAAACTGATGCGCTTGCCTAATACCGTGTAGGGCCCCTGCGAGCACGCAGAAGTGCCGCAGCACGACGTGGCGTGGACTCGACTAATGTCTGAAGTAGTGCTGGAGCGAACTGACACCATGAATCCTGTAGAGCTGTCCATAAAGCCATAAGAGTACGAGAGCGTGGAGACCACTTCTGAACAGCACGTTTCAAGGCATCCCAGATATGCTCAGTAATGTTCATGTCTGGGGAATTTGGTGGCCAGCGGAACTGTTTAAACTCAGAAGTGTGTTCCTGGAGCGACTCTGTAGCAATTCTGGACGTGTGGGATGTCGCATTGTTCTGCTGGAATTGGCCAAGTCCGTCGGGATGCAAAATGCGCATGGCTGGACGCAGGTGATCAGACAGGATGCTTACGTACGTCTCAGCTGTCAGAGTTGTATCTAGACGCATTAGGGGTCCCATATCACTCCAACTGCACGTGGGCACCATTACAGAGTCTCCACCAGCTTGAACAGTCCCCTGCTGCCAAGGGCCCATGCATTCATGAACTTGTCTCCATATCCTTACAGGTTCATCCGCTCAATACAATATGAAACGAGACTCGTCCGACCATGCAACATGTTTCCAGTCATCAACAGTCCAATGTCTGTGTTGACGGGCACAGGCGAGGCGAAAAGCATAATATCGTGTAGTCATCAATGGTACACGAGTGGGCCTTCGGCTCCGAAAGCCCATATCGATTATGTTTGGTTGAATGGTTTGCACGATGACACTTTTTGATGGCCCAGCATTGAAATCTGCAGCAATTTGCAGCGGAAGGGCTGCACTTCTGTCACAATGAACGATAATCTTTAGTCGTCATTGGTTCCGTTCTTGCTGAATCTTTTTGTCCGCTGCGATGTCGGAGATTTGATGTTTTAATGTTTTACCGGATTTCTGATATTCACAGTGCACTCGAAAAATGTTCATACAGGAAAATCCCCACTTCATCGGTATCTCAGAGATGCTGTGACCCATCGCTCGTGCGCCGACTATAGCACCACGTTCAAAATCACTTAAATCTTGATAACCTGCCATTGTAGCAGCAGTAACCGATCTAACAACTACACCAGGCACTTGTTGTCTTATATACGCGTTGCCAACCACAGCGCCGTATTCTTCCTGTCTACATATCTCTGTATTTGAATAACCAAGCCTGTACCAGTTTCTTTGGCGCTTCAGTGTATTTCTCGCCATTACGAACTTCCAATACATTCGTAATCTATCAAAAATCTCAGGAACTACTATACGGATTTTGATTTGATTATCAGTAATAGACTGATTCATGAGGGAGGGTTATGTATACAATTTACAAATACTTATTGCTAACTGGTTGAGCTACGATGTACTGTGAAAACAATATGTTTGTAATCAAGAGGTGATAGGTGTAAGATCCCCAAACTATCACATCACGCCGGTCTTAGCGTTGCAGGTAATTTTCGAATTGCTCTTTCCATATACAAACATTCCCTGACAGTCTATGCTTACGACATGTGCAACATCTGTAATGTTTCAAAGCAATACGGTAAATGATGCAGGATTGCACTCCTATAATTTGATATGAAGTTCCAATATCCATTCGTGTATTCCACAATATTTCGACATCTGCGCAACAACAATAGACCTATGGCCAGATGTACCATTAACCTCTCTTCCATCAGATCTTACCAGTGTTTGCAACCGGGACGACATCAGACGAAGTTAACGCATCTGCAATTGCCAATTAGCATAGAAAGCTGATATAATTCCAAAATTAATGAAATAAACACATTTTTCTGTAATTTCGCATTCGCTATTGTAGTTTTTAATTTATTTTTATTAATTTCTTGTGTAATTTCGCATTCGCTATTGAATTTTTCAGACTTAAAATTAAAACATTCTCGGAAGTCTTGGAAAGCCTATGACGAATGTCTTTCCAGCATCGATATCGATAGCAGCCAAAACTCGTCGTGTTTTTCGCTTCTTGGGATGGATCTTGCACCTAACTGTGATACACATAATTACGTTTGTTCAGAACCCTCGGAAAAGATGTACATCTTTTTTTTGTTTTTGTTTAGTCCATCTAGTCCATATATAGAGATCAAGACGACATTGTAAATAAGCCTATGTCGTAATGAGCGTTTTTAGTATCGTTTGGGCAGCACCTGCTCAACAAGGAGCTTGGTGACTGATCCATTAGAATTGCTTTCGGCGAGTCACTGTTTTCCGTTCTTTCTCCTTCGTCCGTGAGTATCAGCAAAGAAAACAAGACTAGGTATTCCAATTTTTTTCCTGAGAAGCGCAATGGTTATTTCACTTACATTTTATTTGCTTTGTTAGCTGAGAAGGGAACGGCGAATTTCAACTGCTCGAAATAATTTCGACGCTGGATAAAAAACAGTATTTATGCAATGAGTGCATTCTAAAAAAAAACATCCGTCAACACTGCAGTCTTTACACAACAGTCATTCAGTTGAAAAAGACTGAGCGCCCCAACTGTGTCTAATCTCTTTAAGGTACCGCCATGACATTCGCCTGAAATTATTTAAGGAAAACTGATGCATTAGCCACGACTGTCACACAGAGACCGGAGCTCTCTTCTCCGTATGCGAGTTCACTCTGTTAATAACTAATGTGATGTTCCATGAGTGAAATCTAGAGTTTGTTCTCTACGGATACACGTTTATTTTGTTCAGGAATTTAACATAAAAACTGTCTGTTCCCTTAAAGTCTCTGTAAATCTGTTCACAGCAGGCCTTTTCCGTCAGCAATTAGTACGCATTTCCTTTCCAGCTAAGTCATCCCTTCGATTTTCGTTTTCCGTGACACTTAACTCCCACTCTTATCAAGCAACAAATAATTATGGCTGACAAATACAATAATTTTTGCTGCCGTGATTTCGTCTATTTTCCCTAACGGCGACATGTGATATAAGTCGTTGTGATGGGGCTGTTTTCTTTTAGATGAAGTGACCGTGTAAGCTCAAGCGCGACGTCAAGCGGCGTGTCCTTGTCTTAAATGATGACGTCTCTAGTGTTGTTGTCGTGTAGGTTTGTGTCCTCGAAGCGGCCGGCGTCGTAGGCCAGGCTCACCTCCATCTCAGAACCATGAGGTCTAGTGGCACGAAACGCATGTGACTCTGAAGCACATTGTCTTCTCTATCACGAAGCTCTGCATAGTCTAACTATTGTACATTCCTTGCTTCCGATGCACATTGCAATTACATCCATGTGAAGTGTGTGGCATACATCTCATTACTTCTTTGTGTTTTTCACAAGTCGTAGTATAACAAGACGTTGCTGCTTTAGCCGACACCAGAAACGTCAAGCAGAAGAAGACAAAAATGTCGGCAACAGTAAGTTTTAACCCGCCGTTTGAAGAGGACATAAGATTTAATGAAAGGTGAATGTTACCAAAGCAGTTATATTAGGTTAAGCAATATCCAGGCATTTTAAACTCTTAGCTACTGAGGACAGGAACGACATCAACATACTGCTCCACCAATCAAGCAGTCAAAGCGACCATAAAGTTCAGATACCTTCGATGCCGATCCCAACTATTCCCCACATCTACATCTACATGGATATTCTGCAAATCATACTGAAGTGCCTGGCAGAAGGTTCATTGAACCACCTTCAATAATTCTCTATTATTCCACTCTCGAACAGCGCGCGGAAAAACAAACACCTATGTTTTCTTGTGCGAGCTCTGATTTCTCTTATTTTATTATGATGATCGTTTCTTCCTATGTAGATCGGCGACTACAAAATATTTTCGCATTCTATGTAGAAAATTGGTGACTACGATTTCGTGAGGAGATTCCGCCACAAAGAAAAATGCCTTTGTTTTAATGGTGTCCATCCCAGAGGTTGGACACAGTAACCGGTAACAATGGGGGTCCTGGGTGGTTGGGTTCATGTACTTCAGGAAGAGGGTAGAAGGTAGGACTGTGGGGATTGGTAGGAGTGAGGATACAGGCATGCTCAGGGGAGAGATTCTACGATGGTCCTAATGATTTGAGGGGAGATTGGAGATTGTTTATCATGTCCGTAACACTCTCTCCCCTATTTCGCAATAATACAAAACGTGCTGCTCTTCCATGAACTTTCTCGATGTACTCCGCTAATCCTATCTGGTAAGGATCCGAGATCACACAGCAGTACTCTGAAACAGTGTGGGCAAGTGTAAGTATGGAATCTCTTTAATAGATCTGTTGCATTTTCTTAGTGTTCTGCCAATAAAACGTAGTCTTTAGTTTTACTTCCACACAACGTTTTCTACCTGTTCTCTCCAATTTCAATTATTCGTAATTGTAATTCCTAGGTATATAGTTGAATTTAAGGCCTTTAGGTTTGACTGATGTATCGTGTAACCGAAGTTTAACGGATTCCGTCTAGCAACCATGTGGATGACCAAACACTTTTCATCATTTAGGGTCAATTGCCAATTTTCGCACCATTCAGATATCTTTTCTAAATCTTTTTGCAATTTGTTTTGAACTTCTAATGACTTTACTAGACATAAAGGACAGCGTCACATGCAAAGAACGTAAGACGACTGCTCAGATTGTCTTCTAAATCTTTTATATATATAAACGAGATTCCACCAACTTGGAAATGATACCAGTTCCTCCACTCGTAAAAGTCAAATTACGGCCATGTGTCCTCGTACATTCCACATTTCTTGATTAGGACATAGTGTATTCCCTCTTGCTCGACATTTCATATTCCTGATGCCCTAGGAAGGCCGAAGCTTAAAGGTTTCCCAGGTACCGCACCGGAAAGACCCACCGAGAATCGTACAAGGGTGTGCAGGAAAGCAACGCCTCCGAACTTTTCACGTGAAAACTCTTAGAACTTTTTAAATAAAACAAACATTATTGACATTTTACATCTTTATTCTACATGTCTTCATATTTACAGCCCTTTGCCGATAGAGGGCTACGACCTGTAGTTGTAACATGGCGATGTGGAACGTAACTATGTCGATGCATGAGAAAAAGCCTGATGTCATCGAGTTTCGAATTCGAAGAGTTCGTCCACACAAGGAGATCTTGTCCTACAGAATGACAATGCCAGGCCACACACGAGCGCTGCGACATCTACAGCAATTCGACGCCTTAAAAGCACTGTTATCGATGATCCTCCATACATTCCCGACTTGGCCCCATCCGATTGTCATCTGTTTTCAAAACTTCAAGAACACCTTCGAGGACTTCACTTTTATAGTGATGAAGCGATATAAGCACAGGTGAAGTTGTGGCTCTGTCAACAGAGTCAAACATTCTACAGTGACGGTATATATAAATTGGTCTCTCGTTAGCAGAAACGTGTTCGTCGCCACGATGACTATGTTGAGAAACGAAACAGTAGACAAGCAGAATAGAGCCGTAGATTGTTTTATTTAAGCTGTAACAGTTTTCAAGTAAAAAATTCGGAGGCATTAAATAATTTTGAAAGGAAACTCTGTTATCACAATTTACAATCTTTTTTCCCCATCATCAGGCATAATTCCGTCCACAAAAACAATGAGCAACTTGTTACGAAAGTTGGTCCTATTTTTCCAATTAATTCTGTTTATGCATCGGTCAGCGGATGCTCCAGATAACATCAGTTATGTGTAGAAAACAACTCCAAATAGAGATACTGGAGTACGTGACATACGTTAACTGCTTGCAGGTTCTGCTGATCCTGCCCAATAGTAGTGGACACTTCACCATCTTCCCGATTTCCTATATCGTAAGAAATAACTCTGTTTATCACCGTTCATCTGCTGCATCAGGAATATACTCTCTCTGTCTCTCTCTCTCTCTCTCTCTCTCTCTCTCTCTCTCTCTCTCTCTCTCTCTTCCTCCCTCCCTACACCCCCCCTTCTGCTTCTGTTATGAGAACATTTTTGTATTTCCCAGACATGCGTTGTGATTCTCAGTAAACGTCATAGGGCTTCCCTTTGGGATGAGTCACCCATGTTCGTGCCTGAGAACAGCAGTGGCTGAGAGTGCCCGCTGATCGACCTGTCTCGTGAGTCATGGCGATGGCCACGGGCACGGCTGTCGCACCGCCACTTTCATTTTCAGCGAGCGACCTACTGCAGTGGCGAAGACACGGGACTGGCACCTAGAAGAAGCGGGGCGTCAAGTTCCAATCTTCATTTCTCCTTCCTTTTCGAAGTCGTTTTCTTCGTCGAATTCTGTCATGCATAAAGAAAGAAGTGTTCGAGACATCAACGACTGTGGAAACTAGATCTCTGTGGTGCGCTGCTGGTCAACTCAAAGGCTGCCCACTCGTATTCTGGTGGTGCTAAGATGTACATCGCCATAATTTTACCGACAAGGAGAAAAAAATGCCGCTTCACAAAGTTCCTCGTCGCCAGGTTGACTTGAGAGTTCATGAAGTATGTTATAAATTTTACCACTGCTTGGTTCGATGTGCATTCGTGGTACAGATGATCATTCCTCTCAGGCCCTACTCTCCAGCTACCAATTTTCGAGAGAAGTTTAGTGATGTCCTTCCTTCGTTTTATATCCATCCATTACAGTTCAAAAGCAGCACTACCATTGAGAATCTCTTTCACCTTTAGTATTCGGTTACTAGTCTTGAGGCGTAGCATTATAGAAAGATGTAAAACCTTCAGTGAACGGATAAATTACGAAGAGAAGAGGTACGGTATTATAAATGTAACTGAAGTAAGACACCTAGGCACAAGAAGGGACAATGGAGGAACACCAACAGTAGAGGCAGGTTAGGTAAGAATATGTGAAACGTATTAACTCAGTAGCAATGTTGAATTCAAGTTCGTTGCTTCTTCCAAAACTATCATGTTAGGAAGAGGTGTAAGCCAGCAAAATAACAATCGTAAAAACGAATTACCATTATTTCAAATAATCAGTCTTATCGAAAAGGATTTTCCTTTATTTTGCTTCCACATTCTAAACATTAACCAATTTTCTACAGCTCTGATATTTCGGTGTATACTGCTGCACGCATAACCGTGAAAGTCCCCCTACATTCACTGTTACACACATGAGAGACTTCTATCGTAGCTAACAGATAGTAACATTATCATATACGTGGAGAATCAGTTAACTGCGAACACAATAGTGCGGTACCCGTAATAGCACGTTTTAAACGCCCTAATAGTAACCCCTACAAGCAACAATGCACTCGCACATTATTTATGGCTGTGATCAGAATCGAAATGCTTCTGCGCAGATATGAAGCTTGTCGCTTCTTCAGGAAGCAGCTTATGGAATGCCGACAGCAACTCTCGGCAGAAGAACTGAGGCGTGTTCTTGCTTGGGTCCTCCAGTGGTGAATCACGCTTCCCGTATCTAATGGACGCTGAAGCTTCCAGCTGGAATACTAAGAGCCAGGGTCGATGTACGTCATGTGTGACGAGCTGTTTAAATGCAGGCGCGGTTCCAAATGATGGCAGAGCAACCCAGGGGTTACGTTTAGCGAATACTTCATTAGAATCAAATACTGTGAGACAACTAACATTCTTTTAATTGAGATGATGATGTTTGGTTAGTGCGGCGCTCAACTGCGCGGTTATCAGCGCCCGTACAAATTCCGAGTCTTTACACAGTCTAATCTTGCCAGTTTCACGAATGATGATTAAAAATTGAGGACAACATAAACACCCAGTCCCAGGGCGGAGAAAATCCCCAACGCGGCCGAGAATCGAACTCGGGACCCCTTGATCCAGAGGCAGCAACGCTAGCCAATAGACCACGAGCTACAGACTTTTCATTGAGCTGTAGCCTTATTGGCACAAACGAAAGGAAATCAGTTGTTGAGAGTTGTAAAAGAGAGGTCATAGGGGTGTGGTACAGCTCGCAATGATAAAAGTAAGAAGAAAACTCGTATGGCATGCTTGGCTGGGAGGCCGCCACGAAGAACAAGTTCAACCGCCTCATTGGAAAGGTTCTCCCTATTCGCGCACACTAGCACCTTTCCTTCGCGAAGTATGAGATTTGTGTGTTAAGGGTACCTCACATGTACAGATGACTGAAACGGTGTGTGTGTGTAATGTGGTATCGTGTTTGTGTTTTGTGATGATGAGGGAAGGAAGGGGGTCAAGCCAGCACATAGCCTACTCTTTTCAAACAACACCAAGGGGACGTCTGGGCCTATCGTCCCCATGCAACGTCATCAACAGTGTCAAATGGTTCAAATGGCTCTGAGCACTATGTGACTCAACTTCTGAGGTGATCAGTCCACTAGAACTTAGAACTACTTAAACCTAACTAACCTAGGGACATCACACACATCCATGCCCGAGGCAGGATTCGAACCTGCGATCGCAGCGGTCTCGCGGCTCTAGACTGTAGCGCATAGAACCGCTCGGCCACTCCGGCCGGCTCAACAGTGTCACATGCCCCCATTGCATGAGATGCTGCAGTGAAGTTTCGAATTTAATCCGGGACATTAGCTCTGCTATCAACGGATACCTCACAACAAGGATTGGGATAATTTTAAGGAATAACGCATTGAAGGTGGACCCACATGTTTCCTCATTTGTCATTTCAAGGAATACACTTTATTGCTTAACAACAACTCATTAATATAAATCTTTAACAATTTATACTGTTAAGAGCAGGGCTTAACCCAGGAATATACATAAGTCTCCAAATACAAGTAAGAAGTCACACGAACTAGATGTGACGGCAAGCTGGTTCAACAAACTGAGTTTTACCAGTAAAATGAGTTACGAATGACTGCCACTGAAGGCACTAACAATTCCCAAGCATGGATGAGACTTTAAACAAATAGGCAACGCCCACGCAAAATACAGAAAGGATAATAAGTCACGCCACAGATTTTTACTGTTGGAAAGCCCTTAGCAATTTATAAGCCTTCACAAAATCCCTTAAGCAATAAAATACACAATCCCCAAAAACACAAGAAGAGCTGGGAAGGCATACAATTTAAACGCGACTCCCAGCTGGTACACACCAGCAGCAACATTAATAATTACTCTTACATAAAAATACAGTCCCTCAAAATACAAGAACGGTGACAAATTACAGAAAATGGCTTTCACAGCCAACGGCAATACACAGTAAAGTTCACAATGAATGAATTACCTAATGACTGTAGACAAAAACAGGAAACTCAACAGTTCGTACGCAAAAGTAAAGGCTTTAAAATTTAAGGCACTCCAGAACTAGCAATAAGGGTGCAAGGTTTAAACAAGTAATAAAAGAGCAGCCTTGGGCATGGATGTGTGTGATGTCGTTAGGTTTAAGTAGTTCTAAGTTCTAGGGGACTAATGACCACAGCAGTTGAGTCCCATAGTGCTCAGAGCCATTTGAACCATTTTTTGAATAAAAGAGCAAATATATTGACAAAGAACTCTGGACTTGCAGAACTCGCTTTAAAGCTTATGTGCTTACTGAATTCACAATATTGAATAAATCAAGAGTTCCGGAATTAACTGGTGACATTCCGCAGTGACACGCATCAAACGATCAGTTTTCCTTAACTTGAGCCAAGATGAGGCGGCTGGTAGAGGCGTCTGATTGCGGGCCAACCTAGAAGTCGTGCGACAACGGAGGTGTCGCCGCAGCAGGAAGAAAACACGTCCCTGTTCGGGGCCAAGGAAACAGGAACGCGTCCTACTGTGACAACACACATCAGAACGAAACAGCAATTTACCCAAGTAAGGCTGCAAACGAGAATGTCTAAGAGATAGGCAACGGTAAGGGTACATAGAAGAGAGAGAGAAGATCCAACGGAGAGCAGCGCACTTCGTTACAGGATCACTTAGTAATCGCGAAAGCGTTACGGCGATGATAGATAAACTCCAGTGGAAGACTTTGCAGGAGAGACGCTCAGTAGCTCGGTACGGGCTTTTGTTGAAATTTCGAGACCTTACCTTCACCGAGGAGTCAAGCAGTATATTGCTCCCTCCTACATACATCTCGCGAAGAGACAATGAGGATAAAATCAGAGAGATCAGAGCCCACACAGAGGCATACCAACAGTCTTTCTTTCCACGAACAATACGAGACTGGAATAGAAAGGAGAACCGACAGAGGTACTCAAAGTACCCTCCGCCACACACCGTCAGGTTGCATGCTGAGTATGGATCTAGATGTAGATTCCAGAAGTGGCTACGCATACAAGTTACACGTTTAACACTCCTTAAAATTATTTGAAAGTTAACAACGTGAAGCATTAGCGTCTGAAAATCCAATTACTAGACACATACTATGTTGCAATTTAAATTTCATTAATTCAATTTACATCAAAGAACGCTCGTGCACTTGCAAGCAATATGGGCTGGAATAACGAACTGTTATCAGTTACACGGACCAACGGCTATCCACATAATCACCTGGAGGCGCATTAATGACAGATCTAATTCCACATTAACACAGTCGTGGCCTTACGATAACAAGTGCCAATAAAAAATAACACTTAACTCAACTCAGGTGTGAAGGAGAGATGACTTCCAGAATTACACGCAAGGGTGATATTGCCTACAATCGGTACTGGTGATCTTCCAGGTGCCGTAAAATTCAAGCTTGCAGAGTTGGCCGGAACTCGGTGACCAGGTTGTACGCAGGGTCCGCTGCTCTTCCCGCAACTCGTCGATATTAATCCTTAATCCAGCCAGCAAAGCTTGCCACCGACCGATTTAACCACTCGCGGCTTCTAAAGGCCCAAACCGGACAGCAGGAGTCCCCAAAACCAACCACTTGCCAGTTGGTTCAAATGGCTCTGAGCACTATGGGACTCAACTGCTTTGGTCATTAGTCCCCTAGAACTTAGAACTACTTAAACCTAACTAACCTAAGGACATCACACACATCCATGCCCGACGCCACTTGCCAGTCACGTGCCCTCCAGCTAAATGTCCGTACCACGGCCCCCCAGAAACAAACAACACACCCTTCGACCAAAGACCCTCGCCCCCCTACATATGATCAGAATTGATATCCGCAGCCCAAGTAGTTAATGGCGCCAGCGGAGTGTCATGCGTGACAACATTAAAGTCGCCACTGCTCAGGCACAAAGCCAATAGAATAGTTTATTGAAGTGGTTAAGTGAGTGGTTAAGTTAGTAAAATGATGACGAACTTCTCGCAGATGATCAGTTCATCCTATCGAATGATGAATGTAAGGTTCAGAAATCAATACAGATACTAAACATCATTTGCAAAAGCTATGATTTTGAGATATGTTTGAGGCATCAAGGGATCACAAATTTAGCATTGGAGGGCAGCGTGGAGGGTAAAAATCGTAGAGGGAGACCAAGAGATGAATATACTAAGCAGATTCAGAAGGATGTAGGTTGCAGTAGGTACTGGGAGATGAAGCAGCTTGCACAGGATAGAGTAGCATGGAGAGCTGCATCAAACCAGTCTCAGGACTGAAGACAACAACAACAACAACATGTCAAAAACAGAAGTTATGGCATGATGAGGAGAACACCACATTAGAACCAAGATAAAAACTGGTGATCAACAAGTAGAACAAGGTTCAAGCCCCAGTTCTCTTGATTGTGATTTATCCTGAAACGAATGTAGCAATACAAAAAATTGAAATTGTCGAAGAAGAGGAGAGCAATTACATTGATCGTGCCAGCATTTGATGACGTCCTTAAGACAAGTGTTTCGACCAGACTGGGTTATATGATAATGCACACTGGGAAGCCACAAACCAGGGATAGACAAGCAGTAATTAGTGGCACAATTATATACTGAACTACTGAAAACACAGTTGAAAGGGAGATAGCGTTGTTACAGTACAGGACATCAGTGGACTATTCTATATTTCTCGTCGTATAGCCGTTCCCTTCTTACAAGCAACGAGTAACAAGAGAAAAACAATGGTACAAGATAACAGATAGTGCAAATCGTAGAGTGGAACGTGAGAAATCATGAAAAGTAACACCCAGAATATGTAGTAACTGACCGTGAGAGATGCGAGATATGAATAGGAAGAACGGTAAGCGCGGAAATCTGAACCACACTAAAATAGAAGTGAAAGTTCTGCAGTCAGCTCACAGTGCACGCGGTGTGCTCTCGCAATTGCAGAAGGCTAGTCAGGCGCTTGTATACTCCCGTGGCGCGACCGTAATTCTACCGACGTCATATAACACACGACTGATTCCAAAATAATGGATGCCAGTTGACATTATTTAAGAAGAAGACAATTTCCGCGCTAACGACCAAAAAGATTTTGCCCATGAGCTGCTCCATCAGATATCTGTATAGCTGTTTCCTCATGGACACAGAGAAGGGCCCTCTGAGTTTTATCAGCTTGGTAGAAACACAAAGGAGTGCCTTCTCCTAGGAAACGTAGTTCCTGTAGCTAACATTACCGGAAAGCGCTGACTGTTCCTGCGGCAATTGCGCAGTTCAACGTTTGTGTTACAGAACTGATTAAATTTTGTGACGCAACAACAGATCCATCCTTTGCCGAAGCCAAAACAACTCTCCTACGAGACAGCAAGGTGATTTGCATTGGTTTGCTTCTTACAGATATTCAAGCGCAGTTACGTAGGGTTTGCTACCACCTGTGCTGAAACGATACCAGCAACAGGTTTCGAAGACGACAGGCGTGCGCCGGGTCAGCTTTGTGCATCCTCCTCTGTCACAGGAATTCTGTGGGGGCCGGCGCCTTGCGCCTGTCTGTGTCGTACCGGATGGGGGCTGGCGGCGTGGGAACCGGTCTTCCCTAATGACTCACGCTGCCACGGCTTCGGTTACCACACGCATGTCCCGGACCGCCGCGCTCCATAACACGGACCACAGCACGCTCTCTCCGGCGTGCAACAGGGTGAGAAGAGGCAGGATTCTCTTGTTCTGCTCCGTCCGACGACCGCGTGGGACGATATGTTGAACCTGCCGTTGCCTGCCCGATTGTTTGATTCACACTAAGGTGATAATGTCATGGGACAGCGGTGTGTACATATACAGATGGCGGTAATATCGCTTACACAAGATATAAAATGGCACTGCACTGGCGGAGATGTCATTTGAACTCGGTGATCCATGTGAAAAGGTTTCCGCACGAGAGAAATTAACAGACTCTGAACGCGGAATGGTAGCTGGAGCTAAACGCGTGGGTCATTTCATTTTGGAAATCGTTAGAGAATTCAATATTCTTAGATCCACAGTGTCAAGAGAGTGTCGAGAATGTCAGATTTAGGGTACTGTTCTCACCACGGACAACGCCTTAACGGCTGAGAGGAGCGGCGATTGCAGAGAGCTGTCAGTTCTAACAGATGGGCAACACTTTGTGAAATAACCGCAGGAGTCAATGTGGGACGTACGACTGTTACGACAGGGCGCGAAATTTGGCACTAATGCGCTGTGGCAGCAGACGACCGATGCGAGTCCATCGCCTGCAGCGGCTCTCCTGGGCTCGTGACAATATCTTTTGGACCCTAATCGACTGGAAAACTGTGGCCTGGTCAGATGAGTCCCAATTTCACTACTCTGATGGTAGGATTCGAGTGTGGCGCACACCCCCCAAAGCAATGCCTCAAGTTGTCAACAAGGGACTGTGCAAGCTGGTGGTTGCTCCGTGGCGGTGTGGGCTGTGTTTACATGGAATGGACTGTGTCCTCTGGTCCAAATGAACCGATCGTTGCCTGGAAATGAGTGTGTTAGATCACGTGGAGACCATCTGTAGCCATTCATGGATTTCATGCTCACAAACAACGATGGATTTTTGTGGATGGTAATTCGACATGTCACTGGGCCAACGCTTTTCGCGATTGGTTCAAACAACATTCTGGACATTTTGAGCGAATGATTTGGCCACCCAGATCGCTCTACATGAATCCTATCGAACATTTATGGGACATAATCAAAAGGTCTATTCTCGCACAAAATTCTGCACCGGCGACGCTTTCGCAATCACGGGTGGCAATAAAGGCAGCATGGCTCTGTGTTTCTGTAGGGGGGACTTCCAGCGACTTGTTGAGTCCATGCCACGTCGAGTTACTGCATTACTTCTGGCTAGAGGAGGTCTGACGCTATATTGTGAGGTATTCAAAGACTTTTGTCACCTTAGTGTAGATTAAAGTTTACTGCTACACGTACGCATCATGTGAGGATATATGTGTATATTACTAGAGTTGCAACTATCTGTGACGGGTCGAACGGGCATCAGAGTCCATTCGTGTTGTTCCTGTATCTTATTGTCACCAGACCTGATAGAGTTTATAGAGCTAGGATCACATGCCACGTGCGGGCAGAGGGGAAGAATCGGAACGTCCTAACTGTACTGGCGTACCTCTGGGATCCGTCGTGGGACCGATGCTGTATACCCTGTACATAGCGCACACTTTTTTTTTTCGCTCACCTATGTCGCTGCTTACAGCAAGCACTCGAATAAATGGCGCAGAGGGTCACCAAATGAAATCGAAAATTCAATGGTGAGAAGACCCAAGCCATAACGATTGCGAGATAACCAGTGCCAGCAGCTCTGCCGCCTATTACCATCCGAGGAACAGCTGTGCCATGGGGCACCACAGTAATGTAGCTGGGCATCACCGCAGACAGAAGATTAAAATGGGAACAACACATCGAGAACTACTTCCACATGGTCTCTGTAAGGATAGGGGTTCTCTACCCAGTGTTTGAATCTTGAGACAACACTTCTACCTCAGCTGGGCGTCGCCATGTACTTTACGCTGTTTCGACCCATCTTCGAGTATTTGGCGAACACGCACATGGACGGTCTGCAGAGGCTTCCAAACCGTGCTCTTCGCTTGTCCGTCCACATGCCGAAGCGCTTTCCAACCGACCAGTGAAATACCCACCCTTCACGAGGTACCGCGAGACTGCGACTCTTGCGTAGGAAGACAGCATAGTCCACATCTCGAGCATCCGTGCTCTTGGCACGGGGCTGCAGCGATTGCACAACACTCGTTAGCCACGTCTACTGTGCGACTGTCTCGCTAGTGCCAGAATACGACTAGACAAATGCAACCACACCTAGCATAGTGGTTCCCAACATGGGGGTAATTACCCCCTGAGGGGTTACATGGAATTTTCTGAGGGGCAAAAACTAAACGATCAGATCCTATTTCAGTCACGAAACTAAATTATTTTCAAAAGATCATTACTATTATCACTATTTTGTAAGACTCTAATATTGATTATATGAGGTATCAATAATCACTTTTTCTCAGTTAACAGCATTAATGTGGTGGAGGTTAAAGTTTCTCACATAGTTCACCCTCTACACACATAGGTTATGCTTTGTTCTGTACATCGCTGATGATAAAAGTGCGACATATACGTAACAAATACTAAATATCTCAAGAAAATGTTGTAGACTGTAACTGCAGTAGTCCACAAATTCCTTCATTACTCGCTTCTAGACAGAAAAATGAATTAATCGACAACACGACACAACAGTAACTACATAAGGGCTACTATAGTGCTGTACACAGTGTCATTATTATTATTATTATTATTATTATTATTATTATTAGAGTGCTTGGCCAATGGCCTTACAGCAGTGATAACACCGGTTCCCATCAGATCACCGAAGTTAAGCGCTGTCGGACTGGGCTAGAACTTGGATGAGTAACCATCCAGTCTTCCGAGCGCTGTTGGCAAGCGGGATGCACTCAGCCCTTGTGAGGCGAACTAAGGAGTTACTTGATTGAGAATTAGCGGCTTTAGTCTCGTAAACTGACGGGAGAACGGTGTGCTGACCAAACTCCCTTCCATATCTGCATCCAATTAAGTCTGTAGGCCGAGGATGACACGGCGGCCGATTGGTACCGTTGGGCCTTCATGGCCTGTTCGGGCGGATTTTCGTTTAGTTTTTATTAGAGTGGTTAGATACAACGCACTAACAGGCTGAAGTTGTCCAATTTCTGCCAGTTCAGAAGCACGGAATGCAGCAATCAAGTCATTACAAATACTAAATCTAGTACATACATTTGAATCTGTTTGATTTAAAATAGGGTTGCAGTGTACAGGTCAAACAAGTGCCACAATGGTGGGGAGTGATGCAGGGGAAGTATGTTTCGCAACATCTATTTACCCTCACTGTGAATAGTTAGCTTTCTTATCTGAGAAGGAGTTGTGGGTAGCACTTTCGATGCACCACGAATTCTTTCCTCAAACAAACACCCCCCCCCCCCCCCCCACACACACCCACCCACACAAGAATACACACACACACACACACACACACACACACAGAGACAAACACAATCTAAATATCATTGATCTTTCATCATTTTAAAAATAAAGATGTTCCAAGAAAAGGCTTTCATTCTGCAGTTTAGTTAGGTGCTAAAGTTGGTGATAATTCGGTGGGGGGGGGGGGGGGGGGGGAGGAGGAGAGGGGGGAGGGCAATGCCACTACCTAATAACTGATTGCACTCAAAGGTAATGGTCTAAGGAAGACTGGAAACCACAACTAGGGCATCCGGAACATCAGTACAAGAAACACACCACAGACTGGAGACACAACTCTCAGTTGTCAGACGCCACCAACAATCGAGATAAGACGCAGTCCCGTCACGCGGTGCGACGACTATCACATGTTGAGATGCAGCATGCTCGTATGATTTATCAGCACCTGACAGAGTTTGAAACGGGGCATCACTGTGGGTCTTCATATGACCGGTTTGGAACCTGAGGGTTGACAGACTCATTGTAAATGTTCCGATCGACCTCGTCTGACCATCACAAGCTAGGAACTCCTTATTGTGTACCAAGCATGTCATAAAACCTTCATATCTGAAAACAAGTAATTGACTCCCTGCAATATTCTGTGTCATCCCATACCACTGGTCAGAGACTTGCAGCAACTGTATGGGGAATATTTCTGTTAAAACTATAACACAAACAGCTGAGTTTGGAGTGGTGCCTTGACTGGGATCATGGACTGCTGATGAGTAGCATGGCATTGTGTTTGGCAAATAATTGCGTTTCTGCACGGCGCTGGATGACCATCGTCGGGGAGTACGATGACGAGAATCCATTCTTCCAATGTTTTGGACTCCTGGAGTCATGGTGTGAGGTGCACGGCTGCAGGTGCTTGAGGGAACTCTGTCGGCACAACGGTCACGGACATCCTACGTTCTCATGTCTTACGTCTCATGCGATAATATTGCCGTACCATTTTCCAACAGGACAGTACTCTTCTACATATTCCATGTGTCTATGACTGTCTGTTGACGTACTTCCGTGGCCAGCAATGTCCCTCTTCTGTCCCTTTGTTCCCCAACGAACTTAATGTGTGACCAGCTCCGACGTGAACTCCATCCCTTTTCCACTGTACAGGATATCAAGGAACAATCACAACAGTTGTGGGCCGGCTTGCTGTAGAAAAGGATGCATCGATTTTATGACACCGTTCCCAATCGAACCAGTACATGCATTCGGTCCAGGGGACATAAGTTCATACTGACAAATTTGCTCATACAGCCAAGTTCTTCGTAAATTTGATTCAATTTTATAATCACTACCATCTCAGTCTCATTTCATTTCTTCCTCCCGTTCTGGGTGCTTCACTTTTTTTATTTGGTAGCATATATATTGACGAAGTGAAAATATTATGAAAAAGAAGTAGACAATTTTCGTTATTAAATTTTTTCATGGTTGTTAATTACTTTCTTTTATAATAGTATACTCTATATGTGGACAGAATGCGTGCCAACTGTTAAAGGAGACGGTTATGACTTCCGGCAATTTTCTCATCTCATCTAGCTTATGATTATAGACCTATGGAAAGTCATCTTTTTTGTGTAAGATTCACTACATGTAATGAGACGTTGTGTTTTCCGATGTCCAGCCCATTTGAAGATCCCATCACCCCAAAAATATATCCACTGGTTGACCTGAAATTTCACTCAGCCAACTCAACACGAATACTGAAATACACGATCTGTACGTCACTAACGCATACGGCATATGTTGTTTTGATTCGCCCACCCCCGGCCTCCCCCGCCATTTTCCCTTCCAACAGCTGCCAAAATGTGCAGTGCCAGCAAGCAAAAGCTTCCGTTGCCCTTTGTACTATTTCACCAGGGCTCCGATTTATCGCTTCATAACCGGCCTCCGGATTTCTAGGCCATCCTCAGTTAACTTAAGACTATACAGATGGTTCACGCAACACTTTGCGAGAGCTTATGGCTATGCAAAGATTATTTTTCCAAACAGATGTGACGTTTTACAATTATATGTCTATACAAAAACACAAGCATAATGAAATTCACAAAGAAGACTTGAACATATAAATCTTTTATTAATTTATAGTCATAGATTAAAAATGTAGGAAGTATAAGCCAGAAACGGCGTACAAGTGAGTATTAGCACAGCCTGCTGTGTTACATGCATTAAATAACTGAAAACAACTTGTGAATGGCCGAAGAGAGGTGGTGTGGGCAGGGGAGAGAAAGGAGTCTATGAAATGTGGGCGTGTATCGATTATAGCACGCGTACGTGAGAGAGAAAAAAATATTAGCTGGTTGACGCTATTTCAGTAAGTGTTAATAATGAAACTGTGATTGATCATTAAGAACTCTGTCAGGATTCTTTGACTGGTGTTTATTAATATCCAGAATTTTGAGTAATATCAGTTTTCTGCCTTTAGTCCTTTTGTGGAGAACATTACGTTGAAAACCACCCCAATCACATTCATTCAGAGCATGTTCAACCAAGGTGAAATCTTTCTTCTTCAGTCTCCAACTCCTTTTGTGCTCAGGCAGCCTAGTAGATATAGCTCTACCAGATTAACCTACATATAATCTGCCACATAGATTGCAAAATATACTATAAATTGTACTCTATTCTAAAGGTCGAACGTTGTCTTTACTGTTGAACAGAATCTGTATTTGAGTCTAGCACGTACCCGTGGCTTCCTACCTACTTAGAGCATGACGGCCCATTTATTATCGGTGTGGTTTAGTATCTTCTGAGGAGGACACAGATGTGCTGTTATCATCTGTTGTTTCTTTCTACTGAATTCCTTCTTTTAAATTAGAATAGAGAATAACGATTGCTATATCTTAGTCCTTTAATTATTTTTAATTTATTTCCGAAGTCTAATGTAATTTTTTGTATAGAAATTCTTTAAGTACTATAGAATTACGTTGTCTATTAAGCAGATCGATATTAGAACTCAACTTCATTTACTTACTGCTTGTTTCAGTTTTGTAATCACTGTATGAACGAAAATTACTAAAATTATTATCCCTAATATTGGAAACTTTTTATTAAGGGTCGATCCAATTCTATCTCCGTACAATCTCTGCTGACCGAACGTTCAGCATCATTTGCAGCAGATGCGTTCCAGCAAACATCTCTGTCCACCGAGAGCAACTCTACGTGGCATCCACTGACGGGAAACACCAAGACACGAAACTAAACTTCTGTCCCTATGAGAGACGCATGACATTGAACATTCCGCGACCACCATACTTTACCACATTTTCGCACTTCTCCCGGACACCAACTCACATTTAGAGGGCGTCTCTGCTTCGTACACTTTCGCACTCCGTAAGAACCATTGTCACGGCAAACGACGAATGAGGGGTTTGTACGAGACAGGAAAGTAATACCATAAGAAAAATAATAAGACGAGATCATTGGTTACTCTAACTGTCATGAACTAACGAACGGCTCTATCGTGAATCAAACTGAGAAGTGCTATGAGTGAGGGAAAGAATTTTCTCCACTGCAGGTGTTGTTCTTGTTGTTGTTGTTTCTATTTTGTCATACATACATTAACAATGCTTCTGCAGTCATACAAATGTTACTCGCATACTGTGTCAGAGTAAGATAGGGACTGTTCTTAGACACTAGCTTCCAAATTTTTGAGTAACGGTATACCCCAGACCCACCATGTACTTTCGCGACCGGGGGAACACAGCTTTTCCTGTTCTTCAGATGCGTCGCCTGGTTGCAGTGACAGCGCCTTGGCTTCATTCCGCGCCTCACTGGATGGAGGACAGAGCGAAGAAAGCTGACTCACTTGGCACCTCTCCTAGTCATGTACGAAGCTCATGCAAGGACGAACATAAGTGCCACAGATCGGGGTTGTGGCCTGTCTGGTGACAAGGGACAGCATCTCCACAGATTACTGTTTCTGGAAATCCGTCTTCACAGATGTTGATTTATGAAACGAGAGCTCTCTTTCAATTGCGCCTCTGTGAGAAAGGAAGCCGTTCTTCGTGTTACGTAGTGCAAAATGAATTTAGAGAACTCCAACGCGCTCTTCCGGTTTGTTTTCTTCTGGGGGGGAACATCTTAGCACATATTAACAGCAAGAGAATCAATCCATCAGAACAGTCCAAGCTATCAGCCGTTACGTTACGTGCAACAAAATGATACGCAGCTCCAGCTCTAAAAGGCAGCGTATACAAACCTTAGTGTGATCCGAAGCATTTTTCAAGTGAGTGGGATCTTCGCCATGTCAATTCAGGAACAGCTCTAAGGTCTTCAGACACTGGGTTCTAATTTGTTGCCAGTTAGTTCGAAAGAGTGCTTAGGAACCTCTTGTTTCCTTTTCGGATAACTTTGCTGAGCTGTTTGAGTCAGATTACTCTGTCGTATATTTTGCGAGGGGGGGGGGGGGGGATGGCTCAAATGGCTCTAAGCGTTATGGGACTTAACATCTGAGGTCATCAGTCCCCTAGACTCAGAACTACTTAAACCTAACTAACCTAAGGACATCACACACATCCATGCCCGAGGCAGGATTCGAACCTGCGACCGTAGCAACAGCGCGGTTCCGGACTGAAGTTCCTAGAACCGCTCGGCTACAGCGGCCGGCTCTTGCAGGGAAACCACAAGAGCAGAGCAACTAGGGCGCGTACAGAGAAATTATGTGATTTTTTAATTAAGTGATGTTTTACCTCGACCTATTTGCGGATGGAACACGGTAGGGATACTTTTCGTGTGTCTAATAAAGTTTCCTATGGGGTTTCTATGCAATTATTGGTCGCTCCTCCTGTTGTTATTTGGTGGTTTTATATTTTCATGTGAACGAAGACTAAAGAGATTCCTGAATTATTTCTTGTTCATCTTAGTCTCACATGAAGATAACGTCTAAATTTTCCAGAACAGAGCAGCTTTATGTTTCATGTGAAAGAAAATTGTAGAGATTCCTGAATTATTTCTTGTTCGTCTTAGTCACAAGAAGATAACACGTCATATTTCCTCTAAATCTTCAAGAACAGAACACCTTTATGTTTCTGGCTAGGTTTAGATATTCAGTAATTGGGACTGTATATGAGGGAGATGGCCATTTCTTACAGTGAACAATATCGTAGACTGAATAAAGGCATATAATTAAAATGCGATGTTCGCAGTTCGGTGATGTGGAACAAATCATCATCATTTATCAACTACAGTTTCCACAGCGTGATATGCAATTGTTTAACACTTCTTATAATTGTTATGTTGTTGTCTACATTCTTCCCATGTTAGACCTCCTCAGCCTGCTTCCAATTGTATTAGCTCCAACAGTCGTCACCTTGATCTTTCACTGACGTACTTCCATTTCCGTTCACTCGACTGATGTGCTGGTGTTTTTCATTGTCCTTCCAATCGCATCGCATTGTGCTTCTGCCTTTAATTTCAATAGCAGATACACACTGATTCCAACTTGTTCACCATTAATTTAAGTTCTGGTTATAGCCTACTGTTCTTGAGGTTTTGGTTCTACGCTGCAATGAAATCAATTACCGCCTTTCAGTTCTGGTTGTGTACCTGTTGTACCACCGCATGTAGTGGAACGAGATCTGAGTTACTGAAGCGCAGAATAACAATTAATAATATTTATTAATAAAACACATACCATTTTAATAGAAAATATAAGAAGCGAAGCCGTGGAACAGAGGAGAACAGTTTGCAGGAATACCGCAATATAGAGAGTAGCACCGGGAGCTATTTAAGCGTCAAAAAGTTCCATACTGGCCACTAAGTTGCATTTTATAAAGAAAATAACTCTGATCACCTGAAAAATAAACAATGATAGCACGGTCGAGACATAAGGTCACAATCTTGTCGAACAAGCTTGCACCTGTGTTTCTTTACTTCCATGCAGGTCCGCCCCAGATGGATACCGTAACACAGTCACAACACTTAAGTTAAACTCTTCTGAAAACATGAACAAGTCCAGAAACCATACCCCGCAAAAAATCATTATATACTATAGAATATGCCTTAAAACAAAGCTTACTCACATTAAGGCTCAACATTTAACAAACCTTTCAATAAAATAACGTAAAATAAAACATCATTAAACGACTTTAATGAGTAGCCCAACTTACATCCTAAAACCACAAAGAAACCCCACAGACGTAAAATAACTTATAAGACCGAACTAATAATCATTACATGATACTTCTTAAAATATAATACATAACTTTCTTTTTGTACCGCACTTCATGACACCATATGTAGTCCAGGATATGAAATCCGTTTACTATAGAATGCAACACCGTGAAACTTACGCCAGGAATACACTTCTTACAACTGGGTGCTACAGTATTAACGCGCAGGAGCCATAGTGGTAACAACTTCATAAACACAAGCCCCAGCCCATGTCAGTAACGGCCACTACTAAAACGCAGGCACCGCCTCTGTACTCTGGACAAATTTCCTTATTTAAAACCAACCAAATGAGTTCAGAAACGGAAACTCAAAACAGTCTGTATGAAATTCACAATCCTGGATTAAACAAGCGACTTAAAGAAACCGAATATACTTCAATGCATTGCAAATAACAACTGTTTTTATAGTTCTGGGCGCTAATCCGGATTCCAGCAGAAGTGTCACCTAATAACATGCTACGGGAAACGTGGCCAAGAATCAAACCACTAGCACAGCTCACTCCCCGCTGTTCCGTCAGCTGACTGCACCCGGCAGTTTACAAGTACTCCGGTACCCACCTGGTAGAAGGCTGAAAGCCCACTGCCTGCCCCGGCCGGTCCGTGTGGTCTTAGACCAACCGCCTAGAGGTGGCGGTCGGAGCCAAAGAACCTCAAGGCGGCTAGCACATCTTGCGAAGGCCATAACTGAGAAGAAGCCGTAGAAGGTTTTATGTCTCAAGAGTTTACCTACAGAGGTAGCACTGTGTTTAAGGCCCTAGTTTGGAGACCACAGTGCTTTTACTGGAGGTGGTACTGTTAGAAAATGGCGTATCTGTACTCCGATATGGAAAACATTCCATTCAGTCAGGTATAGGATGGAGAGCTGGATGTTAACTTGGAATCTGAACCACGGAAAGGCATAAAACGTTGCTAGAGATGAAACGCATGTTAACTGCCAGAAAAACACTTTTAGCAACCGAGTATCGAATCGTTGCCTGAAATTACGTGCGCCGCCAGCATAATTCATGTTTGGTTGAGACAGGGCTTGGATCCCAGGCTCACCATTCCGTCTTAGCTCTCCTGGTTTCTTTGAATCACTTTTGCGAAGGACTTATTTTCCATTCATCTCCAATAGTCTGAGCGTTTATGAGACGTAAAATTCTAAATTCTCCCCATTCCTTGCTCAAGAACTTTGCCAACTGACTAAAGAAATTTGATGTTTTATGTATTCAGTTTTAGTTGATATTTGATTTTAAAGACTGGTCACGTTCTTTCTAGAAATGTATGTGGTGCGGTTCTTTCTCCGTTGAAAATCTTTTCTCCTGCTTTACTTTTCACGAATATTATATTATGAAACAATAAGCTTTAATACTCTGACAAAGCGATTAAGCGAGATGAAAATCGAACAGTATTATTATTGCGTAGGTCATATCTAATTGTTGGCTGAGTTCTTACACCAAGATCTCATGAACTACGCTTAATTTTTAGGTACAGAGAAAATAGCCATAACACTGGAATAACGAACTAATTAAGTGACTGCAGAAAGCCATATTCATACATACCGTTTGTGAACGTTGGTTTCCTTTTGCCCGTCTCTTGGAGGCAGACCAACGCAGTGACGCAGACACGATGCGCTGTCGGACGCGCCGGCGGAGGGCGCATCGCGGGATTTCCGAGCCCAGGCTGCTCGGCCCCGTGTTTGCCGTGTACACTCACTGTGGACTCGGCACACCTGCTCAACAATAAACGCCCTGTTCCTCACGCGAAAAACACGCGTCCCTTCTTGCGGTTTTTTTGCACAAAGTGGCGACACGCACACGCTTCGCGCGCCATGAATGTAAACAAGAGCCGCGTCGTCATCTGCCTTTGTTTCTATACACAATGCCCTGCACGGCCTAGGTCACAGGAAACCGAGTCAGAGCATTCCTCTGAAGGCGCATGATCGCCATTTGAGGGCGAAAAAAACAATACCTGTGCTCCTTTCTGCTGTAGGGAACACTTGTCGCCAATGGTTATTCTCCCAGTTGCGATCATCGGAATGTACAATATAATGTTGGAGAGCTAATGAATAACCTTGAATATTTGTCTACCGTTTGCCTAATTATTTGTCTTTGCTTCTCTAGAGAATCGTCGTACTGTCCCTAATGACGTCGTCGTCAATGATTCGTTATAATTTAATCTCCTTTCCTTAATTTTCATATTTGAGTGAAGTACTGTTCAAACTCCGTGTAGCCTACCTGATACAGTTCTACTCCGACAAATTTCTGGACGATTCCTTAAATCAGGTAACTCTTTCTTTATCTTGATACATTTGCGTTAGTGTTCTATTATACCTTATGTCGATATCTCATTAATGATTTAACATCCCTAGAGCGGAACTCGGTCTAACAGTACCAGCAAAAGTAGTTTTGTTGTGTGAATTGGGCCCCAAACGTTGAGGATCGATACTTTGTGTCACGAGTGCAGTAACGTACCGTGGTCGAGTGACAGGCGTGCGAGTCTTTAATGGCAGGGCGCTGTCGTGCTACAGTGCACTCTAATCGACGGTTGCAAAGGGAAAATGGTTTGTCGACATTATTCTCCTACGTGTAGAACAAAGATGAACGTAAGTGCCTCAGGACAATGAACATCGCGCCTTTTCCTGTCGCTTGCAGCGCCTTTTTCTGCAGCTTCCACGGAGTACTAATTGTTGGGCATAACAACCTACGCAGCCCGGTCAGGTTAGTCTTGCTCCATCATAAGGTTTCACCTCAATAGTGCTCCCTTGTTGCTTGAAGCACACATTCCTTTAGAATGCGCCGTAATAGGGACGCTCTGGCTTATTGTTGGCGATCTTTTCTTTACTCTTCCGCCACATGGGAAGCTTAGAGTGTCAATTTAACGAATGGACAGCCATCAACGTGTCACACGTCCCTACAGTGAGACTCAGCTGAGAGGTTTATAACGTAATCCACCTACTGAAGCAAAGTCTGTTGATGAACAGAAAATATCGCATATCGGAAAAGTAGCGCATTGGTGCACCTTTGACGTCACGGCGGTTATTACTTTGGAGATGGGACAGATTCCAGCATGTAAGACCTGTCAACAATATCCTCGCAAAATACGACTGCACAGGAGTCTAGTACGTAGTGTAATATGTGTACCGAGACTGTAAACAGTAACTTGGTATTCATTCATTGCATCAGGATCTTCTTCAACCAGGCTATGTACCAACATAGAGGTGAAAGGAAAGAGGAAAGGTTAAAGATTAACGTCCTGTCGACGACGATATCATTAGTGACAGGTCACAATCTCAAAGTCGGGAAAGATGAATGCAATCGGCGGGAGGTGTGCTTTCAAACGGAAAACCTCACCATTCGCCTTGAGTGATTTAGGAAAACCGATGAAAATCTGAATCCAGATGGCCACACGGGAATTTGAATCATCGTCCTCCCAAATACAAATTCAGTGTCTCACCACTGCTTCATGTTGCTCCCTCACCTTTACAGTTGTTCCGTTGGTTTGATTCACAGCTGCCGTTAGAAGACTGTGTAGGACATTAGGTACATGAATGAGAAAAATAAACATAATACTCGCAGCCAATAGATACTCGAAGCCATGATTATTCCTAATCGGTTATTCACTGTTGCAGACATCATTCGTTTCAATCCAGAGAGCTGGTCGAAGAACATTTTTTCCACACAAGTGGCATTTCATTCGACGCCCCCTTTGCTCTCTCGCACACACGTTTGCTGCCATTCTTTGGGATCTTAGTACGGTCTTTAAAAATAAACTTGAGCGTGGAAACGGGCTATTTCTGCAGTTAATTGTGATACACTCCGTGCACATATTCTTGATTAGCGGCGCCTTTGGTATCCCAAGTGACCACCTTTGTCTCTTGGGCCTCAACTGGCCGTGCACAGCACAGAATGTTCTACATGTTTTAAGTACACTTGTCGGTACAACAATGGGTTCTTTAGTTTGCTACAGGAGGATATCGAGTGGCTACTACAACACATAAAATATTAGTTCACTTTGTTGCAAAAATGCCTCGTGATTCAAACTGAGGAGCTACTCGACCGAAAAGTAGCGTCAAAGAAACCCATCGTAACGACCGGGAGAGCGGCGTGCTGACCACACGCCTGTCCGATCCGCATCATCATCTGAGGATGACACGGCGGTCGGATGGTCCGATGGGCCACTTGTGGCCTCCAGGCGGAGTGATTTTGTTACAAAAATAAATTTATATAATCCATTTCCACAGGAATTTCATGAGTAGTTACAGCTGTCTCTGAACATTAACTATCACTTGATACAGACAAAATATAATTCTCTCACACGGAGTACGCTTAACAATAATTTCCACGTTGAGTTACATCCTAATAAATTGTTCACACAACTGGCCTACTGGAAGACGATGCCGTCGTCACAGTCGATGATTGCAGACAGGCTGAACGGTCCTGCGTTCGGTCGTAAGTAAAAGAGCCGATACGGCGGCGTAGCGGTAACAGTTCTGGGTATGGCTATGCCGGTGTCGTTTATTCGTTAGCGCATCTTGCAGCCACTATCTTTTCTGGTAGGTATGTTGCGAGGTAACAGCCTTGCTTTGGCACTCGGCACCACTGCGAAAATGACGTTCATAGTTCCGCAACTGACAGAAACGGAACAGAATGTTACGCTAACGTAAAACGAGGACCACAGCAACTATCAGCAGAAATAATCATTATATGTCCAATGGAACACCTAATTTCGTATTTGATAAATTTAATAAAGTTTTTTGGACATATACTTTCGTGAGAGAGAACTTGAACTGTAAATTTATAGTCACTTCATGAGAATCGCGGAGACATGCATTGTAGAGCTAACATGGGTTGGTACGTTCGATTTGCTTCACTACTTCGCAATGGTATTCGTCTTAGTTGTTCTGCAGGCGGACACTGTCACTCGTTCAAAAAAGATTTTGCAGTTGCTCTACAGGCATTACAATACAAAACATGGGAAGCTGCAGAGAGCCATATGGCGCAATGGTTATTGCAGCGTCAAGTCGGATTCAGACGCCCGTCCGGCCAGTGACATTTGTGATTTCCGTGGTTTCTCTGGCGACTTAAGGCAAATGACAGGATGGTTCTTTCGAAAAGACACAGATAATTTTCTTCCAAATTCTCATCCAGCCTGAGCATCGGCTCTGTCTCTAATTCTCTCGTACTTGACTGGGCGTTGACCCTCTATTCCTCCCTTCCTTGCTGCAACCTCATCAAATGTATTTTTTAAGGACAACGGTCACTCAGAAAAAATAGCGACCATTGTTTGCAGATTGCGTCTTTTTTAGATGTGTTTCTGAGGAACTAATGACAATAATAATTATTCTTTAACAGTCGTATAGGTCGCTATTTCCATGGAAGCCACTCTGCGTCTCGAAATTGGTGCCAGACACTGCATTATTGTTAAAACATGATGGCTGTACCGGCAGCGCCACACATGGCTCCCGCTGAAGGACGACACTGTAAATCAGAAAAAAAGTAGGTGTCGGAGAAAACTTATACTTGCTGGGAGATCAATCGGCAATCGGATTTTTGAAATTTTTTATATTTTTAGTACGTAAAGTTCAGAACTCAGATGTCAATCCTACAAAGCAATGAGACGCTGGTCTCAACAATTCTCTAGAAAATCGACTTCCAAGTTCGTCAGGGTGAATTTAACATCCTAAAGTAAGACAAACTTTTGGAAAGGAAACACGGCGTTGTGGTAGAGCACTTGCCCTCCGTGTGGGAGGCACGAGTTCGATTCTTAGCTGTGGTAAATTTTTAACCAAAGGTGCATTTTCTACGCGCTCA
Organism: Schistocerca gregaria; assembly: GCF_023897955.1. Classification (NCBI taxonomy): domain Eukaryota; kingdom Metazoa; phylum Arthropoda; class Insecta; order Orthoptera; family Acrididae; genus Schistocerca; species Schistocerca gregaria. Next base: position 667,504,770 of record NC_064920.1, read on the forward strand.
CCATGAATAGTAAAATAAATAAAGATAAAAAATTTTATTTGTAATGTTTTTATTTAATGAAAGCAACCTCTATTAACAATATTTTACAAACAATCCGTAAGTAAGAATTTATATTTGTAGTGAAAATTGATTTTTCTGTGTAATATGTAATTAGAAACGAGAAGACATGCATTTTTCATAAAATGCCAATTATTGCATATATTTGATGAGCTCTATATTTAAACAGAACTGAATAAAAAAGAAACGAAAAAAATAATAAACGAAACAAGACTCGAACCAGCGATTTCACGTTTCGAGCGCTACGAATTTTTCCACCTTTACGCATTTTATGCTTTACATAAATGCTCGTAGAACACACATCTTTGAATAAAAATTTGAATCTGCCGGGAATCGAGCCCAGACTGTGTCCATAGAGCAGACACTCATTCTACCACAGAGTCAAACTGCAAAATCAGAGTTGCGGTAGGTTACTAAAGGCATTGGGAAAACTTCAAAACTTCAAAGTGATTTTCTCGAGAATTATTGAGAGTTGCATGTAATTGCCTTGTGTGACTGATATTTGAATTCTCAACTTCACATTCCATAAGGATAAAATATTAGAAAAATGTAAGTGCCGTGTGGTCTTCTTGTTGACGTCATGGATGGATATGAAGCAGCTACTCCTCGACTATGCTTTCTTGTCCCGCCGCAGCAACACATGTTGACCATTTAGAACAGTGGTTGTCAAACATTTGTGACCAAGTGCGAAGAATCCAATTGTGGGCCATCATCTCGGATCACATATATACCGATCTCATTATTTGTTGGCAAACTACATCAATCAGTATGTTATGAGCCCCTAACAGACTTGCTATAGTAAGGGTGCGACGAGTTGGCACTCGCCCATATTCACTAATTGTTAAATGTTGGCGCCAGGCCGGTCGGTGTGGCCGAGCGGTTCTAGGCGCTACAGTCTGGAACCGCGCGGCCGCTACGGTCGCAGGTTCCAATCCTGCCTCGGGCATGGATGTGTGTGATGTCCTTAGGTTAGTTAGGTTTAAGTAGTTCTAAGTTCTAGGGGACTGATGACCTCAGAAGTTAAGTCCCATAGTGCTCAGAGCCATTTTGTTGGCGCCATTCGGAATACTTCGTGTCGACTGTTCTCTGTATCAGACTGCTGCCACCTTCAGCGATCCCAAAGCTGTGACGCCAGTTGCCCGGCGAAGTGGTGTTGTGTTGTCTCTGTGAGCGGATAACGGACTGATTGATAACAGTAATTGTACTCCTACCTAAATACATGATTAAATATGAGACACTATCACGAGTTTTTACTGAGTGTTTTGAATGTTATTTTCCTTCATCATTTCACAACTGTCACATCATTAACTTAATTTCATATTTTTTGCTAAAAATATGTACCGCATTTGAAGATGGCCGCTTGTATAATGCGCAATTACGCGTCCATGTCACTTCCGCTTGAAATTTATACTATAGCAGGTGATCGGTTCGAGTCACACACTCCCATGAGTTGTCAGTACTGGGAGACAAACAATATAACATTCCCCCGCACACATAAGGGGCAAAGTTAGCTCGTGGTCGAATTCACCAACGTCAAATAAAATTAAGCACATATTAAAATACTGCTGTCGCTAAGTACTTGTTTCTTATGAGCGGGAAAACTACGCTCGTAAATCTTAACGTTACTTGATGGTTTTGGATTCGTCTTTTAATTGGTAGGACCGCTGGCGGCACGATACGGTTCGCATGCGGCCCGCGGTCCGCCGTTTGACGACTACTAATCAAAGTGTTGTTCAAATAATTCTAGAGCTTTGTTAACATGTAGTGCACTGGAGGCAACTTTGGGAGCTAAGACAGTCACATCCCATCCGGCCATTTAGATTTAGGTACTTTATGCTTTCCCTAATCGATGCAGAGGAATCTTATTACGGCAAATGTTATAAGGACGCGGCCGATGTTCGCATTCCAGCAGCCTCGTCTTCGACAGCAAGTTAGTCTGACCATTTCTCATTTGTTTGTTGCTGCAGAGCAGAGAATGGATCATTTCTAGCCGCGAGGTGACTAAGCGTGTGGGGAGTCGTCCCACATTGGCGCCTCCGTAGTGGTGATTCGGTTCATGAATAAGAAGGAAGTATTGTTCGGATGCTGGTGACGCAGAGCAGCGACCACGAGTAAACAATAACGCGTGGAGGGCGGCGCTGCGGGAGCTTGACGGTGCTGCCACCTGGCGACGGCCTCGCCAGGCAGAGCGGCGCAACCGCGGACGCCCGCTCGGGTTACGGCGTACCGGCCACCGCGCTCCCTCACAGGCCGCATCGCCGGCTCAGCTCACCAAGTTCCGCACACTTGAAAATACGTTCAGCGTTACGTAGCACACTGATTAAAATTCGGATTAACCCTTCGAGTGTCGAAATGACCTAGCCAGCAGAACAATAAAATACACGTCCGTGTGTACTCTAATCAGAAAATTGCTCGATCTGTTACGTACCAACTGTACCCGACTGCAAGATGCTGTGGCACTGTCTGCTGAAATGGAAAAGAAAAAAAGCGAAAGCACACGTTTCTAATATGTTCAACTTCACAATGCTACCTTGGTTGCTGGCATATTAGCAGCAGATGTCAAAGTGATTTCCTGAAACTGGGCAGTGATTCGGAATTCCTAAATATGGGTATTGGAATTACGTCAAAGTTCCTCGCCTTCCCCCTATTTGTCCATGCCCTCTTTCCCCTCTCTTTGTTTCTCTGTGCATCTCCTTCTCCCCCCTCTCTGTCATCCCCTACTCCGCCCTCTCTACGTCCATTTCCTCCTCACCCTTCTCTGTCCTCTTACCCCTGTCTCTAACCTTGATCTTTGGTTATTGTCACTGCAAACGAAACCATGATTGGGAACTGAAGTCGCTTAAAATTAAGAGGTAAATTGGTTTGGGTGATTGGTATACGGGGTATGAGAATGACCTCTCCAGCAGCTGTATTTGAGAGGATAGTAGCTTCAGTGTTAGTATTTCGCATAGTTTTAATCAGCAAATCGGTAGGATTACAAAGTTTCGAACGATTCAGACTCTGTCGTAGTATTATAATTACAAGCTCATGAGCCACAAGCACAAGACTGTCGTTTAACAAATATGTAGCCTACTTCTGTCTGAATGTTTATTTGCGTATCGTGTAAAAATTTGAAGTAATGCGGTCAAGAACCCTTCGAGATTTTTAGTGACAACATTTCCGTTTACAGATTACATAAGTATTTGTATATTACAGATGGGTCTTCAGTAAGTACATAAAACACGCGCGTATTCTAATGGAACGTTGTGTCAAAATTTCAAAGTAATCGGTGAAGAACTTTTGGAGATTTAATATTTTAAACAAACAAACATTTCTACTTATATAGATTTTCATGTTCACCAAGATTTATGGGGTACTAAATATCCATATCAGTGGATCAGGAACACGAAATCATAGACGAAAGTTTCAGTGGTAAGTTCGAAAACATCTGCAGGAAATTACCAATGTCAACTTTCGTTACTACACATATGCGCTCAGAAGGAAAACATATCCCAAAGGCCTGCGTTTCACAACCAACTTTAGGTCATGTATATGAATCCATATTTGCAGCCACTTCAGTATCACAGTGTTTCACGCATTTCACGAAATGATTCTTCAAGCAGAGGCGAACATTCTACGCTACCTACTGAATCTGTACTATACATTTCACCCACTGATCCACTTGACACCGTGCTACCCGGACTACCATCGTTACTATAGTAGTGTTTGAAACGGCAGAGATAGCAACTACATCATCTGCATCAGAGTCTCCTCCAAATGCTGTATCTTCTTCGTGCTCTTCTGTAACCTCTCCCGAGCAGTGCATTACACTATGAGCCAGAATTTCACCTGCCCCTCCATGATGTCATTCTTATAGATCTAAAACAAAAATTAACTAATGTCGATATCATATCTCTAATTATACAAACGAACCAAAAGTGAATAAATAGCGTGTCCATTACATTCGAGTATGTACATAAACTATTTTCGTCGTGTTACATGTTTCAGTACTCATCCGGCATGTTCGCGTCAGCGGAAATAATTTATAATAACTCAGCGGCTAAGACTTCTAGACAATTTGTGAAAGCAATATTATATGCAAAGTTCACCCTTATTTAGAAACAGCATTTCATATTACAGCATTCCATATTACAGCATATAATCAGAACAATTGGGTGTAGCTAGATAGTGAATAATGGCAATCAGTATGCTTCCATGAACAACACGGAAGAAAACTAGCCGTAAATATGCTTACACACGACCACCACCCCCCCCCCTCTCCTCCCCCCAGGTTCGCTTGACTGATTTTATACTTTATACCGTAAGAAAAGTCCTGATGAACTTCAAGTATTTAACTTTTATATGAGACAACTAGTAAATCCACAGGCGCTAACTGAACACAAAACCAACTCGGAAGACAAGTCTCTCAAGGATCGTCAGTAAATATTCCTACCGCTATTCACTTGTTTGCTTGTATCTCAAGCACAACGGCTTAGAAATATACAAATGATATTCATACTGAAACTTCGTGGCAGATTAAAACTGTGCGCCGGACCGAGAGTCGAACTCGAGACCTTTGCCTTTCGCGGACAAGTGCTCTACCAACTGAGCTACCCAAGCACGACTCACGCCCCGTCGTCACCTTAGCTGTGAATATATTAATGCCACTAAAATCGATTGTTTGTAATAAATAAAGTAATAAACCGCATTTGAGACCAGTGGTATATATTTTTTTCCAGTGGCACTTAAAGTGTTAATTCATCTCTGTTTATTATGTAATTAATTTTTCATGAATCGTATGAAATGTAGCAATTATTTCCAATCGTTGTGTCGTCAAACCAAACAAGTCAAGTGCGGATGTGTACTAGGCAATTCCATAATTACCTCGCTGTATGCCCCTCGCCTTAGACATGCCTGCTGAATGGCTCTTTAGAGGGAGGGGAAAGTTGCATGAAGTTCTTGCGCATTCCGTGAAACATTAGGTAGGATATTCTCGTGCTGAAATATAACATCAGGAGTGTGCAGATGTATGTTTTCAAGGCATGTTGCTATCATAAAGCGGGTCATGCTTCTGAGCGCGTCAACTCGCATGTGTCTGCGACTTCTGGAGTACAATCGTCCGTCTCCTTGCGCAGACTCTGTAGAAACATCGGGACTCCTCTGAACGAGACGCATGGCACCCAGGAAGTTGGCGCCGAGATAAAGCATTGCCCATATGATGGTGGCGCTGAGATAAAGCGGTGTACATATGCAGGCAGCTCTGTGATAAAGCACTGTACATATTTACAGTCGGAAGGAGGTGTCTTTAGTTGACAACCTTATACTCCAGACTCCAGAGCGATCTAAATTAGTTCTGGTGCATTTGTTGGGAACGCAGAAGGACGGCATAAGTTATCTTCAGTCAGAAAGCTTCCCAACAATTCGTAATAAAATGATATTTATTAAATATGAAGAGATACTCAAAGCATTCTTCTTGTGGAGTGTCCAATACAATTATTACTAGTCCTCCAAAATATTTAAGCCCTATCACTATGCCTCTGAGAGATGTCTTCGCAGAGCCCAAACTACGGATGAACACTGCAGCGTGTAGACTCGGCGGTGACTGGAGACTGTACACGGCTCGGCCCACTGAATAGAACTGTACGCCGTAGCGCAGTGGTCCGGTATTTAACCAGACAGCGACTGGTCGCTATCGACACACGCGATGCCAGTGAGTTAGCAGCTGCGCCGCTGGGGGACCTTGGTACAGTTTGTACTTCCAACCCATACAGCTGCTGCTCTACGAGTGTTTTGAGCGCTGCTAATCGATTGTGGTGCGGTACTCCCTGTACCACAATATTCTAGCAGGACTGTTTGCATAAGACGTATATTGATAGTTTCCATACCCGTCTGCGGCTGAGCGAGTGAAACATCTGAAACAACAAGTGTGTTGACGATGTAGCAAGACACGACTTTGACCTGCGCCGGAGGTACCAGCCTCTGTTATCGTGACTAGTCTGAGACCGGCCTACCAGTGTACTCCAACATTCAGTACAAATGAGTAACTGACTGAGATCCGAGAAGCACAGCAAGTGACACAACATGAAAACATCAAGCAAGACATTTGTTCGACGCGCTACGTACAGATACTCATACGAGTACTGCTCGTACAGCCTGTGAGTGCTTTGCAAAGTAATGATTCTGTGTTCGTAACGTACTGTTCTCGAACTGTATTCTATTTCAGTGCAGCAGTAGTCTTCATGTGGGAACACTTTGTTAGCCAAAATAGCAAATATTTCGATACTGATAACTAGTTTCAGAAAATTAATTTGCCATCTTCAGACCTGAAAAATATTTAAGAAGCAGACTATGTAGTCTCTTTATATGTATTCTTTTTCATTTGCATACTGCCGTGCAACCTGCCCCTTAAATATTTTTCAGATCCGAACGTGGCGGTTTAATTTGCTAAACCTAGTTATCACTGCACGAATATTTGCGAACTTGGTTTATAAAGTGTTCCCACAGGAAGACTGTAACACTGGTAATTATTATAGATCGTCTCCTAGAGAAATGACAGTGTCATGAAGTGATGCGATGTTTTGCTCTCTTACAGTTATATTACATATAATCTACATTATTTACTGATTATTTGCGATTTATGAATCATTTTAATTTTCACTGAAGAAGCGAAGAGTGGAAATCGGTCACTCTCGCCTCTCAGCCTCTGGAGCGATGTAAGTTCTAGGAAAGGTGACACCACCGAGTTTGTACCACGATTATTAGAAAATTCTGTGCAATCTGCGGCAAACATCCCCGGTATTTAACTATTACTGTGTGGGATAACGAACGCACAAGTCTACATTACGCTAAAACGTCGATGCGATAATTGATACCAGTGTTAAATTGTTTATTCATCAGCTTGTTCTGTGTTATAACAGCGCTTAACACCAGAATTTATCATCTTTATCCATTCGACACCCACACCTTGACAGTTGTTTAGGAAAAAACGAACGTTACACTTACTACACAATAATACGGTCTCTCACTGACAATTTGGTCTTTTATACATTTATATTGTGTCTATAACCTGAAGCCAATGGTCGATTGCGTCATTTTGGGTAGACGTACCTGAAATCCGTTTTGTTGGGCGCTGATGCTTCTTGCATAGAAGTTCTGCTTCTATCCTGTTTGAAGGCTAATCTCCCTTTATGCTTGTCAAGTCTTTTTCCTGCTGGCACAGTGCCTCTGTTGTTATGGATTTGACTTCCAGTAGATCATTTTGCTTATTACAGGGAATTCTAAAATCTCCATTTCCGTTTCCTGGAGCATAAAACCTCGGGACTCCATCGCCAATAAAGTGAAAGCTTCAGAGTATTGGCAATTACTCAGAATTTCCACATCGCAATAAAAGTGAAACGTAATCAATCAAAATAGTTCTTGAGGTCGGATGTTCACACTAATTATTGGAAACTTAAAGAATATATACGCATATAATGGACACAATTGGCCACTGAAGTATTCCGGTGTTATAGATTACTTTCACTTCTTTGATTGCATCTCTTGCATGTGCCCCGAAACGTACACAAGCACCTAAGAATGTGTTTTACAAACTCTATTTCCACTTCCACGTGTGACTATTTTGTTGTTGCTGTTGTTGTTGTTGTTGTTGTGGTCTTCAGTCCTGAGACTGGTTTGATGCAGCTCTCCATGCTACTCTATCCTGTGCAAGCTTCTTCATCTCCCAGTACCTACTGCAACCTACATCCTTCTGAATCTGCTTAGTGTAGTCATCTCTTGGTCTCCCTCTACGATTTTTACTCTCCACGCTGCCCTCCAATACTAAATTGGTGATCCCTTGATGCCTCAGAACATGTCCTACCAACCGATCCCTTCTTCTGGTCAAGTTGTGCCACAAACATCTCTTCTCCCTAATCCTATTCAATACTTCCTCATTAGTTATGTGATCTACCCATCTAATCTTCAGCATTCTTCTGCAGCACCACATTTCGAAAGCTTCTATTCTCTTCTTGTCCAAACTAGTTATCGTCCATGTTTCACTTCCATACATGGCTACACTCCAAACAAATACTTTCAGAAACGACTTCCTGATACATAAATCTATATTCGATGTTAACAAATTTCTCTTCTTCAGAAACGCTTTCCTTGCCATTGCCAGTCTATATTTTATATCCTCTCTACTTCGACCATCATCAGTTATTTTACTTCCTAAATAGCAAAACTCCTTTACTACTTTAAGTGTCTCATTTCCTAATCTAATTCCGTCAGCATCACCCGACTTAATTTGACTACATTCCATTATCCTCGTTTTACTTTTGTTGATGTTCATCTTATATCCTCCTTTCAAGACACTATCCATTCCGTTCAACTGCTTTTCCAAGTCCTTTGCTGTCTCTGACAGAATTACGATGTCATCGGCGAACCTCAAAGTTTTTATTTCTTCTCCATCAATTTTAATACCTACTTCGAATCTTTCTTTTGTTTCCTTCACTGCTTGCTCAATATACAGATTGAATAACATCGGGGAGAGACTACAACCCTGTCTCACTCCCTTCCCAACCACTGCTTCCCTTTCATGTCCCTCGACTCTTTATAACTGCCATCTGGTTTCTGTACAAATTGTAAATAGCCTTTCGCTCCCTGTATTTTAGCCCTGCCACCTTCAGAATTTGAAAGAGATATTCAACATTGTCAAAAGCTTTCTTTAAGTCTACAAATGCTAGAAACGTAGGTTTGCCCTTCCTTAATCTAGCTTCTAAGATAAGTCGTAGGGTCAGTATTGCCTCACGTGTTCCAACATTTCTACGGAATCCAAACTGATCTTCCCCGAGGTCGGCTTCTACTAGTTTTTTCCATTCGGCTGTAAAGAATTCGCGTTAGTATTTTGCAGCTGTGACTTATTAAACTGATAGTTCAGTAATTTTCACATCTGTCAACATCTGCTTTCTTTGGGATTGGAATTATTATATTCTTCTCTAAGTCTGAGGGTATTTCGCCTGTCTCATACATCTTGTCACTAGATGGTAGAGATTTGTCAGGACTGGCTCTACCAAGGCCGTCAGTAGTTCCAATGGAATGTTGTCTACTGCGGGAGCCTTGTTTCGACTCAGGTCTTTCAGTGCTCTGTCAAACTCTTCACGCAGTATCGTATCTCCCATTTCATCTTCATCTACATCCTCTTCCAATTCCATAATATTGTCCTCAAGTACGTCGCCCTTGTATAGACCCTCTATATACTCCTTCCACCTTTCTGCTTTCCCTTCTTTGCTTAGAACTGGGTTTCCATCTGAGCTCTTGATATTCATACAAGTGGTGTGACTATTTTATCACGTCAAAATGTAATGTAAGACGCGTCACAGATATTATGAAACAAACAAATAATTTTATGAACTGAACTTACCTTGTGTATCTAGCTGTAATTGTCCAGCGAATGACGAAGGCATCTCGTATGTGTGTGTGTGTGTGTGTGTGTGTGTGTGTGTGTGTGTGTGTGTGTGTGTGTGTGTGTGTGATCAAAGGTGTGAACAGCAAGTCGCTGTAGAAGTACCTAAAACGCTACGAACACTGAAGTACACGTCAGAACCGTTGGTAGCTTCGTGTAGAATCTGCTCCTACCGTCAGTGGCGCTCAAAAACATTAACCTACCATTTATTAGCGTCGCTTTCGTATGATGTGGATTCACGACATTCGGCATTAAGGGGTTAATCACTAAAGAAGAATGCCGGGTTGGATCCATTGAATAAGCAGGGTCCATTTCCCTCCCGCTCTTCCCTAATCCGTGCTTGCGGTCCGTCTCTTAACGATCTTGTCTACGAGACGTTAAACTCTAATTCGTTCTTTACCAATTCAGCGACTTACAGTGCAGTGGTATTTATCCGTGAATAATGTCATGCGATCTCTTCCTTTCTTTTATCAAGATAATTCTTACTTATATGCAGCAATCAGAAAAAACACATTCGCTTTGCATGCTATACTGACACAGTTTGAGCAACATGTCCCGATATGTGTTACCTCGCGCGTGTCTCGTACGGCATGCATAACCGCAACCTCCAGATCTGATGCAAGATCGCTGTTTGCGTCAGGAGCGGCGAGTTACACAGCTCGGATAGAATGTCGGAGATAGTTCAGTTCACTGCACACGAAAATGGCGTTTCAATCTCAGAGACTGACAGACTGTGCAATGCAGAGTCTACTGAAGGCCGACGTTAATAGCGACCGTCATGTGGACTGTAGGAGAACACGATGAAGTTCAATGGAAATGGAATGAAACTGCCTGACAGCAGTCGAGAAACAGACAGCTCAGCTCGTTAACTTCAGAAGGTGTCGCAAACCATCACATATTTCTCTCTCTCCTCTAAATACAGTACGTCATGGGGGACCTATTCTTGTTGCTTATGCACCAGTGTACAATGTAGTGTCTTATGGGCGTCATTATTATTTCTTAACTGTAGTAGAGTATTCAAAACAATTTTCATAAAAAGTACTGTGAAACTGTGGCTAAAATGGCAAACTGAAACAACTGTCTACAACATGAATAAACAGTGCTCATCAACAATCATCTTGTACACAGGTTTTTGATGAATTAGGCATTACACCTACAGTTCGACATTAAACTTATTCTCCCACAAAAGTCATTGTAATTAATTCATTACAGTTCAGATGCCAAAACAAGATAAAGAGGTAGCAATCAGAAAATTGGACGTCGAAAAATTATTCCTGTTACCAACGCGAAACTACGATTTGAAAAGAAAAAACGGGCAGGGTAACAAAAATACCTCTGAAAAGAAATCAAGGTGTATCACTTTATAGGTGTGGTAAATGGAAGTTGCTCCCAACACGTAACGTAGGAACCAGTCTACTCATTTTGAATGGGAACATACGCAAGCATTAACTGATTTGGCAATGAACCAAAGAGGGAAGGGTAAACATGCGGCACGGAACTAACCACATATGGAAGTCTACTAGCAAGACTACTCACATCCGTAATTATCTATTCTAAAGCGCCCACAGCATTGGTAATGAATGTCCTTGCCTTTTAAGAATGTTTCTCAGTCGTCCCTTCCATTGCGTCACGTCGTAGTGTATGCTTCTCCAGAAACCGATCTTGGCATTACTAAAACATTTGTCTCTTTGTCGGCCAGATTCAATGGTGGCAGGTCGCCAAAGACGCTTTTGTGTGAGCAATGCTGTAATTACTGCTTAGATGAGAACTCACACGGCGCTGTCTGCCATAGTGTATATAGTTACGTTACTTCATGCTCGCGTAAGGAATCTTGTGCTGATTCACAAGACTCAGCACCACTACCAGTTCTGTCTCATGTGTCGTCTTAGATGTTGTATCAAGAGAAGGTGACGTTACATCTTTTCTTAATCGTTGAGAATGCCTGAATACCATTGTCTTGGCTTCTAGCACGACGTCTACAGAGTGTGCGCACAGATGTTACAAACTTTCAGGGACGGTGGAGAAGTGTGAATTTATCAGTATGAGGAAAGGGGCTCTAGTCCGCAAACGATTGAGTCGAAAGGTATAATCGAAAATTTATTCAAGTTCCACCATAACTTCGCGCAACGTTCAAACTAGGGGCCCCAACTTCCGAACCCTGACCATGAGGTACAGAATTCCTACTGAATACTCCCCAATACCTTCAGATAATTTCCCCGTAACTTAATATCAGAAAACTGCACGTCTACAGTACCGTAATTATGAATTCAGTTTGGTTCAAATGGCTCTGAACACTATAGGACTTAACTTCTGAGGTCATCAGGCCCTTAGAACTTAGAACTACTTAAACCTAAATAACCGAAGGACGTCACACACACCCCTGCCCGAAGCAGGATTCGAACCTGCGACCGTAGCGGTCGCGCAGTTCCAGACAGTAGCGCCTAGAACCGCTCGGCCACCCCGGCCGGCCTGAATTCAGTTTGCCTGCACTGGTTTCATAAGCTGCTACATTTATAATAGTTGTTCAAAATGGCGTCCTCCAGCGTCAATGCAGGCAAGGGATCGTCGCACAAATGTCTGTCGTACCTGCCTTTTGAACAGCGGCGAAGGCAGCGAGAATTCTTGCCAGGAGATACTCTTCAGTCTCGACAGGCGCATCGTGCACCAGACCTTTCACATTGCCCCACAAAAAGATATCAAGTGCGGTAACCACGAAAAAGGACCTCCTGTATCTATCGACTTTTCAGTGAATGTCTGATCTAGGTATTCACAAGCCCACAGTCCAAAGTGACGTGGGGTCCATCATGTTGAAAACAAATTCGATGGCGAATAACATGTGAGATATGTTCCTGGAACGTGTGTAGTATGTGTGTAGGTATCGCAACGATTTTCGTTTATAAGTTTCGAATACGTCGTTTCCGGATCTGGATTCCTTACCCCAAATTGATACTTTTACCCTTCTCTATCATTTTTGAGCGTTTGTATCATCATCACAGAATGTACCTACAGACGCTCGTTTCTTCCTCTCTCCACTTGCGAGTTGAGCAGGAAGGGAATGGCTACCAGTGTACGAGCTACCCCCCGCCGTGCACCGTATGGTGGCCTGCGGAGTAAGAATGTAGATGTAGATGCAGATACGAGGAAGACTCGGCAATTACTTGTGTTATTGATTTCGTCGTAATGTTCGATAAGCATAGTAGCGTTTAGAATCCGGAAGAAATGTGTGTGAGAGAGCGAGGTGTTAGGATAAGAGAGGAGAGGATCAGCCGGCCACGTAGTGTGGGTCAGTGTCAAGAGGCCGCTCTCTTATCCGCGGCTGGGGACTGGGGAGAGAAACCGGGACACGGCCGACCGACAGCCGACTGAATCACGCCGCCCCGTCCTCACACAACGCGCTGACACACTCTACGGGCGCCACCACCCACTCGTCCGCTGCCCTCACGTAGACAAATCCATCGGCGATAGGCAACAAGTGAAGGACAACCGCACAAGGGAGGAATTCTCCATCTTGAAACGTCTGGCCAAGAAAGGTGTTGTGCATCACGAGATGGTTTACTACTAAAATTTCGAAAGCGTACTTTTCCTAGAGCAGTCAACTACTATATTGCTTCCACCCACGTACATTTTGCGAAAAGACTGTGAAGGCAATAATAGACGGATTCGAGCACGAACGAGGACTTACCAACAATCGTTCTTCGGGCGCATCATTCGCGGTTGGAACAGGAAACGGCGGAAGTGACATTGGTACTAACGCACCTTCCATCACACACCATAAGGTGGCTTGCGGATTGTTAACGTAGATTTGAAATTAAATAATGAGAGATTCGTTAAAAAACGAAACTCCAGACGTCGATAAAAAATGTGTTCCTCTCGTGAACTGAATTTGAAGGTAGAAGTGATGCAGCAGCTATATATACTTAAAAAGTGGCCTAATCCAGAATTTCTACAAGGGCTCAAGTCAAAGTGCACAATATTTGTTGTGGCAATTTGTTTAGAGATAAAGAAAAGGTGTGGTTTTCTGATGACTCTCTTCCACTAGCCTCAGCACCGACTACAGAAAAAACACAGTCACATGAAGCAAGACAGAAGCCACATTTATTAACCCCTTACGTAGCGAGTGCCCTTGACGGCAAGAGGCATGGTCTACCTTTAAGTACGCTTCTTGATAAGATTTTGTCATGTGACGAAACAGAGGAGTCTTGAAAGAATGTGTGAAATACAGCATTCTGTCGTGTTCCACTACTTGATCACATAGCTTTGAAACAATTCCTTATAAATATTTATGAATGACTGTGCTGTTAAACCTCTACGTTATGTAATTTGCAAACAGCTGAGCAAAACTGAACGTATTCAGACATTAGTCTCCTACTTATTCTGATCAACACTAAACTGACACACAATATTTTTAGCGCTACGCAATCTGACTTTCAATAATCCCTACAAAAGAATGGCCCTGACTAACATTAACCTATACCTTTCACAAATCACTTACCTCACAAAAATCTTCTTTACTCAAACTACTGCAATACAGCGAGCGCCAGTACTGCCAGCCAAATAAAAAATTCAAACTACTGAAGGCACTAACTACTGATAGGCATAGTCAGCAAATGAAAGATTTTGATAGAGAACAAACAACGTATTTACCTTATATATCAGTTCATGACATCCAGTCTTACAAATTTCCTTTTTCTGGCGTACACACGTCCAGATCATCCGCTCTCAAAACTCCGCATCTCTCTCCCCACATCCACCACTGCTGGCGGCTCACCTCCAACTGCGCAACGCTACGCGCTGTTCACATCCAACTGCCCGACACTACAATAACAATGTTCCAACAATGCAAATTAGCCACAGACTGCACACAGCACCGTCAGTGATTTTCATACAGAGCGCTACGTGGCGTTACCAACATAAAAACCTAAACAGCCTACTTACAACTTTTGTTCATTTTGCAAGTTCGGAACGTACAGAGCGTTCTAGTAGTATTTTGACAATATGTCTGAATAAAATCTGTCGCCATTCAAGCAGCGTCGGTTCAAATCCATTTACGATGAACGGTATTAAAGCTGAACGAGGAAATCAATTAACCCCCCCTTCCGCCCCTCCCCCCGAATCGTAAATGACTCATTATTAGCAAGTGAATATTCCAAGGCAAAAGGAGTGTACCTTAAGGAATTAAGGTCAATTGCTGACGCGATTAAGCGTACGGCTAAATCAAATCTCTATGGCAAAGCTAACCCTGAACCAAGTGGACAAAACTGCAGCGGGTAAGTTTTCTTTTCCTGTCGAAAAGAATCTGTCAGAAAATGTTATAAATTTCCCATAATAACAGTGTTACGTTAGCATATACATTGCTTTGTGTTTTATGTCGCAGTAGTCCTTGGCAATAGGTTGTACCATTTAAATTCAGTAATGTTCTAACTATAAAGTGTTGTGAAAGTTCCTGGCAGATTAGAACTCTGTGTCGGCCTGACACTCGAACGCGGAACCTTGCTTTTCACGGCAAATGCTCTGTCGACTCCGCTGTCTAGGTTCCTGGTTCAAGTCCAGGTCCAGCACGCAGTATTGGTCTGCCAGGAAGTTTCAAAGCTGCGCACACTCCACTGAAGAGTAGCGGAGGTTGAAAATACCGCTTCATTTCTTGTTTAAAACACGACCGGTTTCTGGCTCTTATATGCGCATCGTCAGGCGTTATTCACAAAACAAACAAGAGACCGGAGTTAATAATAGTTTTTACACACAATAGTACACATAAAAAAGCAAAAAAGAAGTTCCATACACCACTTTAGAAAGCAGCAGTCGGGCTAGGTGTGGTAAAGCCTAAGTCAATGGCGCAGTGGCACCAGACAATGCTGTGGACGACTGCCTGGGCACAGAAATATGCAGCAAACACAGGGACACTTACACTCTGTGCTGTGACCCAGAGCACCGCGGTGAACGTGTACAGGACGGTGTATCACCAGCGAGCGCAGAGCACGGAGTACCGTTCACAAACGGGGAAGTAAATTGCTAAACCAGAGCGGTAAAAGTATTGCCAAGTGTTGACTGGAAGAAGAATGCGGGGCAACTAGCCCGGCCATTCACAATTTGAATTAATGGTTTACATTCAAAATGAAAAAAACATCACATAGAAAGTTACATGGAAAACGTTAAAAGTACATAATGAGTGGTAAAGGAAGATATTGAACAGGAGCAGTACAGAACTGTAGTACAGAACTGCAGTAAAACTAACTGGAAACCGGCGACATGAAAGTTATGTGTAAAATGTAAAACACAATGAAAATTTATCCCGTTCCATGTCATGGAAGTTTTTAATTTAGTGGGAATATACGTATATGGCGATGTGGGCCAACGCGCCACTGTCATGAATTAAAAGAACATACACAAGTGCTACTCCTATTAAAAAGCATTTCATTACTGGAAAAAATGGAAAGTAGCAAAATCTTTCAGTCAACACTGTCAAAAACTGCCACACCAATTAATAGCTAGCAGCAGTAGTCCTAAAGGAACACATTAAAAATGGGATCAATTTAAAACCTGCTAACTGAAAGCCGACGACTATACGAGGCTTACTTAGTATGAGACCTGAGACAAATTTTACATCATGAAAGACAGGTAAATTTTAAGTTCGCAGGAACACATAGTGAAAACTGCTTCTATATACAGTTTTCTGTTTACAGTTTTCATTTGTAGCTGCACATACGTACATGAGAAGTTTTCGAAGCCTCTTTCAAGACATTTTTCAGTAATTCGCTTAAAATATTTCGTACTTTGGTATTTAAATTACGCGAAAAGTGATGCTCTGTTCACATTATTATACCATCAGTCTTACCAGTAATATTCGGTTCTATTTGAACCAGAAATGAAACACTGCCTTGCTCGTTGTACTCCAGTTTCAAGGCGAATATGTCTGAATTCTGTGCTTCATGATCAACAGCTCTTTGCTAATGTATTATCAAAGACGACAGGAGTCACAGATAGGCAAAATACGGATCATGTGTGCGCGTCAGACCGACGAAATTTTCTACCAATAACGAGCTCTTTGAAGATGCTGTTAGAAGATGCATGCAGATGAAGACAGAGGATCGCCTACAGCTGTGATCTCTTATCTCAACAGAAAGCAAAACGACTTTGTTCTAAAAATGCATCGCGAAGTATCCAGATCTGAGTTGGTGCTACACCCTACCGCTATGCTATTTTAGTAACAAGCCGTGCAGTTTCGATTAAGTTCCGCACCCTCAACACCTACGCTTTGCCTCATCTTCTCGTGTCTCGGTTAGTGATTCAGTGCAGGAACCAAAGTGAAACGCTTGTTAGTGGGTGGTATTCGAGGGCATGATGTAAGATCGTCTGGTGGCAGAGGGCAGCTTCCGGATGTTGATAAAGCCCGTGCATGGACTCAGGCTGGCCGGCCGCTGACGTCACTGCTGAATCACCGGCGCCACGGGCTGTGCCCGCTAATTATATCCATACCGTGACCCACGCCGGAAGGCGTCTCCGACACGCGCCCCGGCATCCGCTGGGCTCGGGCCCGCGTGTTGACCGAGGGCAAGTGCGGCCATGTAGCGACAGGAGCAAAGCTTTCGCGACAGGATGCGAGTTACTCTCCGAGCAGTAACGATATCTGCAAATGATTTCTGTGGCGATTACTAGCCGGATGACTTGGCTGACTTAGTGCACATCATTAATGAAATATCGTGATAATTTCTCTTGTTCGAATTTTTAAACCTTTGTAATTCGATTGGACGTAAGTATAATCGACAATATATGATATTTACCAAAGCTTTACAAACTGGAAATCTGGCCAATTTACATACCTCGAATCGCAAAGAAAACATGGGTAACGCCTCCTACAACACCTGAAGTAGTCATCTATTTCCATCTTTCGATGAGTTTTCGTTTATGTTCGAGTTGCTTGCGAACAGTAGTTCCATAGGACCTGATTTCTTGTTCCTTTATTTGTATGGGTTCAGCCAGCCTCTTCCCGTCGTAGGACCGTTGCTATCCACAATATACATAAATGAACTTGTGGATGACATCGGAAGTTCACTGAGGCTTTTTGCAGATGATGCTGTGGTGTATCGAGAGGTTGTAACAATGGAAAATTGTACTGAAATGCAGGGAATGGCAATTGAATCTCAATGTAGACAAGTGTAATGTGTTGCGAATACATAGAAAGATAGATCCCTTATCATTTAGCTACAAAATAGCAGGTCAGCAACTGAAAGCAGTTAATTCCATAAATTATCTTGGAGTACGCATTAGGAGTGATTTAAAATGGAATGATCATATAAAGTTGATCGTTGGTAAAGCAGATGCCAGACTGAGATTCATTGGAAGAATCCTAAGGAAATGTAATCCGAAAAAAAGGAAGTAGGTTACAGTACGCTTGTTCGCCCACTGCTTGAATACTGCTCAGCAGTGTGGGATCCGTAGCAGATAGGGTTGTTGGAAGAGATAGAGAAGATCCAACGGAGAGCAGGGCGCTTCGTTACAGGATCATTTAGTAATCGCGAAAGCGTTACGGAGATGATAGATAAACTCCAGTTGAAGACAACAATCCTTCTTTCCACGAACAATACGTGACTGGAATAGAAGGGAGAACTGATAGAGGTACTCAAGGTACCCTCCGCCACACACCGTCAGGTGGCTTGCGTAGTATGGATGTAGATGTAGATGTAGATGCAGATGTACTTTAAATAAGATTAGACCCTATACCTTCGTACCAGTCAACTGGCTACAAATAGTTCTATGGGCGATCTCTCTACGTTGGTGCGACTCTCAGCACGAACTCGGAAGATTCGAATCGTCGTGACAAAACAGTTTTTGTCTGATTACAAATTACAAGGCGAGAAGAGATGTGTACTCCTCAGTGTCCTGAATTTAATTTAGAGACTAAATCGAAAAGCAACAGGACACTTCATAGTTATTCTTGCGTTGTCTGGGAGCAATAAAGATGACGCCCCATTTGCTACCCTAGCTGAAGTGCACACTGCACTTCACGCTCTCTTCTTCCTACAGCGTTAACAAGACGAACAGTAACAATACATCCTCATATAAACTGTGTATTTACGAGGGAGACGTAAGGACGGTAATCGATTTACAAATCGCACCAATGTGCGTTTGTTACGAAAACCAAATGATACGGCATGAGTCTGTTAATTGTTAGCAGAAGTCTCATCTCTGTTAATGCATTAAAATGCAGGTGTGGCGGCAGAACACTCAGCTATATCGGTCGTATTCCTTCGTAGTAACATCTGTGTTGACAAGTGAGTGATAGCATGCGCTATATTATTATTTTAGAGAGTATGGATGTAAAAAAAAGAAACATAGGCAACAATAGCAAGTCCCAAAAACTCCCAAAAAAGAAAAAAAATTAGAACAGGTGCCGGTATTATTCCGTAACCTGCAGATACGCACAACGAACGCAAGGTCTTAGAATGCCCAGCACATTCACAGCGGATCGAAGCGACGTTTTGTCGGCAGTGCGCGCGTTACTGGCAACTCGATTGCAATTCGTCTGCGCACAGCATGATAATGCATGCGCCTGAGCGCTTCTCGAAGCCAGTCGAAAGTAATTGATGCTGGCAGTATAAAAACGTAGCGAATCAGAATTATGTTGGTCAACACCTTCTCTTCTGACAGTACGTTTTACGCGATAACTGGTTGAGATTACTTTCGGTCTTTTCGAATCACATACTGATGCACCCGCCTTACGTGCGCTTCAAGTCAGTTCAAATGAGATTTGTTTTTTTCGGAATGTTCAGTTCGTAAGTCTACTGTTCTTGCACATCGTCCGAATATCGATATGTGCAAAAGAGCTAGTGGGCGACATCATTGTCGAACTGTGAAAATAAATAGATCACAGATAACATAGACAGCGAGTGACGTCATTACATTGAAACAGAGGCCCACAAGAAAGACAGGCCGCGGCGCGTACGTCGCGAAGGTAGGCCTGAACTCCATCGCTCGCTGAGCTCAGCAGGCAAAATGCGTTTCTAGACCTGTTAACTCGCAGCTGATCATGTACGTACTAACGAGAATTGCTTCTTCTACTGCAATCTGCTATTATGACGTCTTAATGATTAAAAGTATTACATCAAAATTTACATCATTACTCGATATAAATGGTGTAACGGCTTACTTGTAGCATTTACACTCTTCTGTTTAGCAGTCTTCATTTCATACAAGAAGTGGTGCCTTATGCAACTATAATCATTTTGGTGTGATTTTAATTTTATTTCACCCAAGTACAACAGCAACAAATTGTAATTACGCTTATGGACTTCCAATCATTGTAGGACTAATAACAGTAAGACTCTACAATAGCGGATTCCAGTAGAAGATGCAATTCTCGTTTGTACGTACACACCTAATTATGGGTTAATAGCCGCCCGGTCTAAGGCACTGCAGTCATGGACTGTGCGGCTGGTCCCGGCGGAGGTTCGAGTCCTCCCTCGGGCATGGGTGTTTGTGTGTTTGTCCTTAGGATAATTTAGGTTGAGTACTGTGTAAGCTTAGGGACTGATGACCTTAGCAGTTAAGTCCTATAAGATTTCACACACAATTGAATATGGGTTAAAAGGTGTAGAAACGAGGTTTGTCTGCTGAGTTGAGCGAGCGCAGGCCTACCTTCGTGACGTGCGCGCCGCTGCCTATCTCTCTCGTAGGCCTCGATTGAAACCAACATCTAAATCACGTGACTCGGAGCAGGATGCCGAGTTTCTGCTATCACGCACTGTATGGCGTGGAGTTGATACAGTTTTTCTCATTTACAGCTGAAATGAAGCATTGATTTCAACAGGAAAATAATTTGCCTTATGTAGTTGTGCAGTTAATCTGATTTCTCCGAAGTTCTTAACATTCGTGCAATGGTTATCGTTTTTAAATGTGACCAGGTGAAACGTACTGACATTCCCGTTTACAAGCAACAAAATTACAGTTCCCCAGTGAATATATGCCCAGAGAAATCGTGTTTTGACCCTACACACTTCACAAACTGATGAAAATCTCAATTATGAAACGGAGCTATTTCAAAATACCTGCAGAGCTATTTCCATGAGTTGAAAGTTAGGATGGGTGTTGGTTCTTGGACGCAAAACTTGATGAATAGCTAAGATTTTAATACGACATATCGTTAGTATCTAGCTCACTACACAAGTATAATCAACGTTTTGTATATATTTCGCTTCCTATTTTGATATCGTTTCGATATCTGTAATGGATTGAGAAAAAGTAAGAAATTATATGCGTTTATTTTGTGTAAATACCTGACATTATGCACATAAACGAATTTCCTTTCTTACAAAAGCATGTAACATTTCTCCCACACACATTCTTGTGGAATCGTTAGAAAAACTAATGCTGTGTGCGGAATTATTATTTTGTCTACCACTCCTGTGGAAATGATGAACGACAAGAATTCACGGTGCCAAAAAAGAGTATTCACTAAACAACAATTATTCTGTGGCTTTTAAAAAGAACTGGCAATACTTCTCAACTTGATCAGATCTAAAAACGATAATCATTGCTTTCTTATGTTATTTCGGAGAAACTACGTTAACTGCACTACTACATGTATAATAGTAGCACTACAATTCGTTGAATTGTCAAAATCAATGCTTGATTTCAGCTATATATGAGTAAAACTGTAACTGTCATCTCCACTTCACAGAGCGAGTGAAGACAGGCACTCGGCTTTCTGCCCAGAGTCTCGTGACTTAGATATTGGTTTCAAGCCTTAACACGCCAGAGATAGGGACATGCGCGGTTTGTTATATATGGTATGTGTGAAAATAAATAAAACCGTATATTCGGTCACAATAATAGGTTTGTTTGATCTATATTTAGTCCCGCGGGCAGTGGCGATCGGCCGGCAGTGTCACTGGCAAACTGCCGTAGTGTACGGGCCGATGGCGAGAATATGACCTTGAAATGATTCGAAGAGAGTTGGTCACGCGAAGTGATCTAAGGTTTAATTGAATTGCTAATCAGATAGCTCAGTTATAGGCAGCGACATATACGAGGGCGTGATGAATATTGATGTCTCATAAATTTTGCGTGAAAACTCTTTACACTTTTTAAATAAAACAAACGTTATTAATACTATACTTCTTTACTCTTAATGTCTACATATTTGTAGCCCACTGCCTCTAGTGGGTTCCGAATTGCAGCGTGTAATAAGGGGGTGTGTATCGTAACTATGTCGGTGCGTGAGAAACAGCATGCTGTAATCGAGTTTCGAATTCGAAGAGTGGTCCGCACATGGAACACAACACCCTCTCCTTCAGCATGACAATTCTGCGACATCTGCAGCGATTGGATGCCTTGTGTTCACTGTCATCGATCATCCTCCACACAGTCCCGACTTGGTTCAATCAGATTTCATCTCTTTCCGCAACTTTGGACACTTTCGAGGATTTCACTTTGAGAGTGAACATTTTTGCAAAATTTAAAGCACACGCGCTGCTCCTTTAACTCTTGCCATCTCAAAATTTGCAAATTGTGCGACACGACGTTCTACGCAATACAGCACTGAACAATAAATAACAGATATGCAGCAATGGAACTTCCGGCAGTTACACATTAAACACAGGCTTTTGAACAGACCTACAGACCTTGTATACACACACACACACACACACACACATATATATATATATATATATATATATATATATATATATATATATATATATATAAGGAGACAGGTAACTGTATACACTAAGCGCCAAAGAAACTGGTATAGGCATGCGAATTCAAATACAGAGATATGTAAACAGGTAGAAGAAGGCACTAAGGTCGGCAACGCATGTATAGGACAACAAGTGTCTGGTGCAGTTGCTACATAGGTTACTGCTGCTTGCTACAATGGAAGGTTTTCAAGATTTAAGTGAGTTTGAACGTGTTATAGTGGGTGCATCAGCGATGGAACACAGCATCTCCGAGGTGGCGGTGAAGTGGTGATTTTCCTGAACGACCATTCCGCGAGTGTATCGTGAATATCAGGATACCGATAAAACATCAAATCCCCGACATCGCAGTGGCCGGAAAAAGACCGTGCAAGAACGGGACCAACGACGACTTAAGAGAATCGTCCAACGTGACAGAAGTGCAAACCTTCCGGAAATTGCTGCAAATTTCAATGCTGGGCCATCAACAAGTGTCAGCGTGCAAATCACTCAACGGAACATCATCGCTACGGGCTTTCGGAGCCGAATGCCCACTCGTGTACCCTTGATGACTGCACGACACAAAGCTTTACCCCTCGCCTGGGCCCGTCAACACCGACACGGGACTGTTGATGACTGGAAACTTGTTGCTTGGTCGAACGAGTCTCGTTTGAAATTGTATCTAGCGGATGGACGTGTACGGGTATGAAGACAACCTCATGAATCCGTGGGCCCTGCATGTCAGCAGGGCACTGTTCAAGTTGGTGGAGGCTCTGTAATGGTGTGGGGCGTGTGCAGTTGGAGTGATATCGTACCTCTAATACGTCTAGACAATACCCTGAGAGGTGACACGTTCCTAAGCATCCTCTCTGGTCACCTGCAATCCATTCATGTCTATTATGCATTCCGACGGACTTGGGAAATTCCAGCAGGACAAAGCGACACCCCAGATGTCCGGAATTGCTGCAGAGTAGCTCTAGGAACACTCTTCTGGGTTTAACAGTTCCGCTGGCCACCAAACTCGCCAGACAGGAACGTTATTGGGCATATTTGGGATGTGTTCCAACGTGCTGTTCAGAATCCTCCACCCCTCGTACTCTTACGGATTTATGGACACTCCTGCAGGATTTATGGTGTGAGTTCCCTCCAGCAGTACCTCATAGATTAGTCGAGTGCATGTGACGTCGTTTTGCGGAATTACACGATATTAGGCAGGTGTACCAGTTTCTTTGGCTCTTCAGTGTGTGTACTATTTTATAGAGACTATAGAAAATATTATCTTAGAAGAAAGATTAAGGAAAGGCAAACCTACGTTTCTAGCAATTGTAGACTTAAGAGAAAGCTTTTGACAATGTTGCCTGGAATATTTTCTTTCAAATTCTGAAGGTGGCAGGGGTAAAATACAGGAAGCGAAAGGCTGTTTGTACAGAAAGCAGATGTCAGTTATAAGAGTCGAGGGACATGAAAGAGAAGCAGTGGTTGGTAAGGGAGTGAGACAGCATTGTAGCCTCTCCCCGATGGTTTTCAATCTGTATATTGAGGAAGCAGTAAAGGAAACAAAAGAAAAGTTCGGAGTTGGTATTAAAATCCATGGAGAAGAAAAAAAAAACCTTGAGGTTCGCCGATGACATTGTAATTCTGTCAGAGACAGCAAAGGATTTGGAAGAGCAGTTGAACGGAATGGACAGTGTCTTGAAAGGAGATTATAAGGTGAACATGAACAAAAGCAAAACGAGGATAATTGAATGTAGTCGAATTGAGTCGGTGATGCTGAGGGAATTAGATTAGGAAATGAGACACTTGAAGTAGGAAAGAAGTTTTGCTATTTGGGGAGCAAAACAACTGATGATGATCGAGGTAGAGAGGATGTAAAATGTAGACTGGCAATGGCAAGGAAAGCAATTCTGAAGAAGAGAAATTTATTAAAATCGAGTATCGATTTAAGCGTCAGGAAGTCGTTTCTGAAAGTATTCGAATGGAGTGTAGACATGTATGGAAGTGAAACATGGACGATAAGTAGTTTGGACAAGAAGAGAATAGAAGCTTTCGAAATGTGGTGCTGCAGAAGAATGCTGAAGGTTAGATGGGTAGATCACATAACTAATGAGGAGGTATTGAATAGAATTGGGGAGGCGTTTGTGGCACAACTTGACAAAAAGAACGGAACAGTAGGTAGGACATGTTCTGAGGTATCAAGGGATCACCAATTTAGTACTGGAGGGTAAAAATCGTAGAGGGAGACCAAGAGATGAATACGCTAAGCAGATTCAGAAGGATATAGGTTGCAGTAGGTACGGGCAGATGAAGAAGCTTGCACAGGATAGAGTAGCATGGGGAGCTGCATCAAACCAGTCTGAGGACTGAAGACCAGAACAACATAGAAAATATCCCTGAGCGAGAGCCATAATTTTGTCGTTCACTTAGTAAATATGTTTGTACGTCGATGGCCGTTCGCAGTGGGAAAGGCGCGGCTGGCGGCCGGCCGGCGTCTGCGGCGGCGGGTGGAAGCGGCGCAGGCGGCGCGTGGGCCCCGCTCGTGACGTACGGCGGCGGCTCTGTCCAAATTTAGTCAGCTGGCGCCTTGCCGTGTTCTCCCGCGGTGCAACGCTCTGGCGTCGCGACGCCCGCTGCCAAGGCACCGTCCGCTCGCTCGGAAAACCGGACTCCAGTTTTGTTGGTCGCCTTCGGCGGACGGGCCGGGCAAGTGGGCTCCCCGAAGGCCGCTGCGCTGCATTGTCTGCGCTGCACGCTGCACCGCACCGCCGCACTGCCCATAGCAGCAGCCGAGAGCGGATCCAAGACCGGGAATTTATGAGGGTTACAGCCCTTCTTCCACCAAAGAACATTTTACTAAAGGCGTTTATATGTTTACTTGTGTCAAATGGTTCTGAGCACTATGGGACTTAACTTCTGATGTCATCAGTTCCTTAAAACTTAGAACTACTTAAACCTAACTAACCTAAGAACATCACACACATCCATGCCCGAGGTAGGATTCGAACCTGCGACTGTAGCGGTCGCGCGGTTCCAGACTGAACCGCCTAGAACCGCACGGCCACCCTGGCCAATTACTTGTATCAATAACCAAATTTCTCGGCAAGTTTTACATGAAAACTGAGAGCCCCAGAATTCCTAAAATGACAAGCACTCTATAAAATTACAGGCTTTGCTTAACACACGAGACTTCCTAGTAGATCGGCTAGGGGCTATTTCACGCGGATGGTCTTACATCTTGACCGGCTGCAGGAGAATGCGCCCATTCACAGGCTGACCACGGCCACTGACAGCAACAAATCCGACAACGTTCGTGATTCCACAAGTAGAATCGGCAAAGCGTGTGTTGTTGAATAGTACCAAAAAAAAGGGGGAAGACGCTACAATAAGACAAAAAGTAACCGCAACAGACTTTCCCGATTGAAGATGGAAAGGAATGAGAGAAAGAAAAACAGCGTTCCTCAAACTTTACGCGCTCGCATAGCCATAGTCTACAGACCTATTTTTACATAATTCTTTTTCTCTTTTTCACTTGAAGGCTTAGGCAATATACCTGATCCTACTTCACAGTGCGATACTATTTTTTCTGTCTTCCGAAGACTCTTTTTGGCAACGGCCTTGCCGCAGTGGATACACCGGTACCCGTGAGGTCGCCGAAGTTAAGCGCTGTCGGGCGTGGTCGGCACTTGGATGGGTGACCATCCATGCCGCCTTGCGCTGTTGCCATTTTTCAGGGTGCACTCAGCCTCTTGGTACCAACTGAGGAGCTACTCGACCGAATGGTAGCGGCTTCGGTCAAGAATACCATCCTAACGACCGGGAGAGCGGTGTGCTGACCCCACGCCCCTCCTATCCGCATCCTCCACCGAGGATGACACGGCGGTCGGATGGTCCTGGTAGGCCACTCGCGGCCTGGAGACGGAGTGAAGACTCTTTTCCGTGAGGGCTTCTACTTGTTTACGACGACTGGAATTCTGTCGTCTTCCACGAGTATAAGATGTTGCCTCTATTTCTCCCTGTATGCTTCCACTTGTCGTTCTAGACAAATATATTTAATTCTTCTCGTGTATTCTCATTTCTCATCCCCCGTGAGCAACCTTTGACAGATCTTTAAGATCTCGCTTCAGCAGAGCGTATTCTGCGTTTCTTTTTTCCTTTTCTCATTCCAAGATTCACTACCATAGAGAAAGACAGGCAGAGCTGTTCCTTTGTTAAAATTTAAGTTTGTCTGTCTAGTCTTTAAGATTTACGTATCGTTCTACATATTTGTAAGTGCTGAAATTTACTGAGTTTATTCTGCACATCATTACCGTTATTGAAATTTATACTGCGCCCTAAGCTTCTAAAACTGGAGACTTGTTCCAATACATTTTTAATCAGGCTGGGTATTTTCGAAAGATTATTTTCAATGGCGAATCTGTATTACTGAACTGCTATCCCGGAAACCAGTCCTAGTTACAGGTTGCCTGCCTAATGGCTTCAAGGGAAAAAATATTTTCAATGTTTTTGAGTAATTATAAACCGAATTTAGAAATTTAAAATTCTATTAGAGATATGGTCTTATGATAAAAGTTTAACGCAGTAAGTCAATTATTACAGTTAGCAACTGTGTGATAGTCTTGAGCCAGCTTAACTGACTGCGTGCAAATATAGCGATTATATTCATCCAGTATTTGAGAATGGGAGCACTTACTGACTTCTAACAAACTTTACACATAATTTAAAACTCTGACGAAACTTTTTCTCGTTGACAGTTCCCCACACAAAATGATGATAGGAAAAAATGTATCGCTTACTGAACTTTAGCATTAACGCAGTAAAACTTCAGCGTCAGGCGTTGCGTTTTAATTTGTTACATCTTAACTACCGACTCTAGTCGCAACACTGTTTGTAGATAGTGTGTACATATACCGCTGAATCACCCAAAATTGAGTCATTGCGCGACACGCACTTCAGGAGATTGTATCATTATACGACAAGCGCTTCAGGAGATTTTATCATTGTACGACAAACACATCAAACACTTCAGGAGATATGACATAAATACTGAGATTCGTCAAAAACTAGCTTCTACTTAAAAAAGAGAGATAATTACCCTGGCTATATTCATTTAGTGTTTCACAATGAGATCTCTCACCGGTTTCCAACAGACTTGTAAGAAACCTCTTCTCGCTTACATGCTTAAAGTCAAATATTTAACACATTAACTCATTTGTAAAGTAATCAAATACCTGAAGCTGCTTTATACATCTCAGTTCGATCCTTTAAAGGATCGGGGGCTTGCCGGTGTTTTCATATAATGTATACACCGAATGTTACAAGTCTGCTTCCCTACGCTGTGTTGAGACTACATCATTTGCATATAGTATAGCGCTGAGATGACGGCTTCTTTTCCATTGCATACTGTCATGTACTACATTCTTCCATTTTCTTCTGAGATCTTCAATATAGAATTTAAAGAATGTCGGTGACAAACTACATCATTGAAACTTCCTGGCAGATTAAAACTGTGTGCTGGGCCGAGACTCGAACTCGGGACCTTTGCCTTTCGCGGGTAAGTGCTCTACCAATTGAGCTACCCAAGCACGACTCACGCCCCGTCCTCACAGCTTTACTTCTGCCAGTACCTCGTCTCCTACCTTCCAAAGCTCAGCTGGTAGACCACTTGCCCGCGAAAGGCATAGGTCCCGAGTTAGAGTCTCGGCCCGGCACACAGTTTTAATCTGCCAGGAAGTTTCATATCAGCGCACACGCCGCTGCAGAGTGAAAACCTCATTCAAGCTACATCATTGTCTGATGACTTGATCTATTATTATCTCTTCAGTCATAGCTGCTAATTTAGATGCTGTGCGGACCCTGTAACGTGGCAGTCGGCCATTAGCGTAAACAAACAAGAACTCTGACCTCTCGAGGAGTGAGGAGAGGTACGGTGGAGCAAAGACTGCCAGCCTACGCTTCTGCAAAACTAGAACTGACACGTCGATCCCTCCTGGTGTTGTGAGAACCATATTCTAACCCCTTCATGGACCACGTTTGGTCTCTTCACTTGTTTTCAAAATAAGGAAAGTATGCAACGGGCAAACCACAACCCAAAGCAAAACGGAGTGCACAATGCACTGGCAATGCCTATCACTCAATTACTTACTGAGCTTCACAAGATCGTAAATGTGGTCGGTCCTGCTCGATCTGCTCAAAATGGTTCAAATGGCTCTGAGCACTATGGGACTTAACTTCTGAGGTCATCAGTCCCCTAGAACTTAGAACTAAGGACATCACACACATCCATGTCCAAGGTAGGGTTGGAACCTGCGATCGTAGCGGTCGCGCAGCTCCAGACTGAAGCGCTTAGAATCGCTCGGTCCCAGCGGCCAGCGCTCGATCTGCGCCGGTATCTTAAGCATCTGTAGTTCGGAACAATTCCCCCCTAAAACTGCTACGTTAAACTTTCCGCTTAATACTGATCATGGTGAGTACATGCTTCGATTTTATATCATATAAATTATGACGTTGTTAGATTTGAGACAGTTTGTTGCTATTATGGTTGTTAAATTAATTGCACAAGACGTGTAATTTGAATTTTTCGAACGAATGCTTTTATAACTATGCAATCGTCTGAATAGCATTTTCTTGGGAGTTATATTAACGCTTTGTTCTAAGCGCTGCTTAAACAAATTATTATTATTATTGAAATACTAAAACACATTATATATTTATTGTTGTTGTTACCAAAATCATAGGCATCCATCTCATGTTAAATCTGAGGACGTCGGCAAGTTATGTTCCGAGGGTGGGGGGAGGAGGGAGGGACGGAGGGGGGGGGGGGGGGGGAGGTGATCCACGCCTAACAGTAGCCGTCAGCGCGCAGCTAAATTTTCACACGATGTGCATTATTGTGGGATTTCCCAAGAGAAGCAGGACAGCGATCAATTGTCACTGCCGATATTTTACCGAATATTCCACCTCATGTGAATTTTTTTATTTAGCAGAGCTCACAAGCTTTCGGGTATGCGTAGATAGCTACCTAGTTTCCCTGGTTTCCATAAATTAAGGAAAAGCAATGCAAACGAAAACAGAGGAAGTTGTGGGTCAAGCGTGATCGAACCTAGGAAATATCTAAACCATTGGACACGGCATAATCGAAACATAAAAACGGTGTTCACTAAAAAGATACTTAGCTCCAATTAACAAAGTTCTTGAAATGAACAAATTGAATATGCAGATCGTACATCGCAAATGCATCTAGTTCTATGCACGCCTCCTGACTGTGTGTGGTGTAGGGCATTTCTGGCACCACTGCCTGTTACCTCCTTTCCCGTTCGGTGGGAAGACCAACTGTCGGCGAGTACAGATCGACAAGGTGGTGCAGTGGGAAGGCAAGGCACGGGACTCGTATTACAGAGGACAGAACTCCAAATCCCCGCCCCGCCTTCCAGGTATAAGTTTCCTTGTTTTCCCTAAATCGCTAGAGGCAAATACCGGAGTGGTTCTCTTTGACAGGACACGGCCGTCTCTCTTCCCCACCATTTCCCCCAATAGAGCTTCAGCGCTGCCTATAATAAACTCGTCGTCGGTAACTTATCGTTTTCTCTGTTTTTCCTGTTGTGTTCATTGCAGGACATGTGCGCGACAGGAAGTAGTATCTTGCCTGACTTTTCTTGGAACGAACGCTCTCGGAACTTAACGTTGACGCACAACGCCTGTCTTGGCAGGTCTGCCAATGGAGTTTGACGCGGATCTGGGTAATGCTTACTAAACCAACGAGTGACGAAACTCGCCGCTATTCTTTGGTACTTCTCTATCTCGCCCGTAATACTGAGGAGCAATAGTTAAGAATTGTACGTACTTCTATCGATTTCGTCCAGTTAAGAATGAATTTCCATTCTTTCTGTTAATAAGTCCTTCCTAATACGGATTGAGGTTGCCTCTACAAGCAATAAAACACGCGCCACGATGTGCAATGCTGTTAATCACGGTGTCTTTATACCCGACAGAGAATACGGTATTCTTCGTGCAAAGTTGAGCTCATTAAGAGCTGAGGGAAGAAGACAGCGAACAACAACACGTCTCCTGTGAGTGTCTAGGATCGAAGAGAGATCTGGAGGAATTACGTCATGCAGTTAAGGCGAAACTTCCGGGAAAACTGAGCCAAGGGTTACTGCTGCTCCATGATAACGCAAGTATCCATATACCAAATACGTAACGCAGAAGTTGCACCAAATCAGGTGAGAGACTCTGACCTACGGTCTTGATCTCTCCTCATGCGATTATCACGCTTTCGGTCTATTAAAAAAAGGCCTTGAACGATCGACGATTTCTGTCGGACGAGGATATGCAGCAGGCACTTGCGACCTTCTTCACGCAGCAGGACACGGTGGTTTACCGAACTGGTATCTTCAACCTGATCAGCGATTTTGCCTCACTGGCATACCGTTTCTGAACTGTATGGCCTTATAACGGAAGCTTTTTGATCGCCCCTTACAGATAGTTTATTTTGTAATTTAAAACAAGATTACACAAATCTTTACCAGCTGCTGGGACTATATCGAGAAATGCATGTATTAAGAAATAAAAATGTTCTTTCTGGGTACTCGCAGACTTTTTACTTCTAGAACGAAATTCAGTCTTCCATTCGGTTATATAACCACTTAACCTTTTAGAGACAGAACAAATCTTGTTTTTGATTGGCATTATTTATTATTGGCTGTCATTATGTGATTGCGTTTAATCTGAAAGTAACCGTTTGCAAGGTTACTAGAGGGAGAAATGGAATTGGCCTGTTGGTGGAAGAGAGCTGCTTATATGATCATCATCATCATCATTATACTACCCGCCAATACCATGGGTTGCATTTTTCCAAAGTGACTCATACTCTTACAGCTAGTGCACAAGGTTCTGTATGCGAAGAACCGTCCATTGGAAGAACACATTAAACTCGACTGCTCACAGGGTGCCTTTTGAGAGGCACTGGGTTTCACTCTATTCCGTTCATTGCATACTCATCCACAAACAGGTGCCACTTACCCACATGACACAGTTACACACAAGACATGTTGTCTATAGTTCGGAAGATGTCAACCAAGTACAGACTTTACCAGAATAAAGCAATTAAGGCGCTGCTGCTAACATTTATGAAAACAGGTAGATCTGTGGTAGCATTCACACGGCGCCGAGGTATTTTTGCCAGATCGTTTATAGTATCATACGTTAGAGTTACAATGCATAGAATATGTGGCCATTCACGTGCAGCAGCGGTCACCAACCAGGGATCCCGGGTTTGAGTTCCGGTGCGGCATAGGAAGTTTCGTACCAACTAATACGGCTGCGTCGCTGAAAGCCTGAAGCACCGACGCGATGGAAGGACAGAGCCGGTCGCTAGCACCCTACAACTTAGTTAAATGAAACAGAAAATTAGAAACGAAATAAATATTCACTTTCTGTACCATGGGACAGATACTTACAAGAGCGAGAAAGTATTTCACATGCTGTTAGTTTTAAAAGGTTACATCTGTTTCTCATGAGAGCTACTATTTCTACATCTACATTCATACTCCGCAAGCCACCCAACGGTGTATGGCGGAGGGCACTTTACGTGCCACTGTCATTACCTCCCTTGTCTGTTCCAGTCGCGTATGGTTCGCGGGAAGAACGACTGTCTGAAAGCCTCCGTGCGCGTTCGAATCTCTCTAATTTTACATTCGTGATCTCCACGGGAGGTACAAGTAGGGGGAAGCAGTATATTCGATACCTCATCCAGAAACGCACCCTCTCGAAACCTGGCGAGCAAGCTACACCGCGATGCAGAGCGCCTCTCTTGCAGAGTCTGCCATTTGAGTTTGCTAAACATCTCCGTAACGCTATCACGGTTACCAAATAACTCTGTGACGAAACGCGCCGCTCTTCTTTGGATCTTCTCTATCTCCTCCGTCAACCCGATCTGGTACGGATCCCACACTGATGAGCAATACTCAAGTATAGGTCGAACGAGTGTTTTGTAAGCCACATCCTTTGTTGAAGGTCTAAATTTTTAAGGACTCTCCCAATGAATCTCAACCTGGTACCCGCCTTACCAACAATTAATTTTATATGATCATTCATTTCAAATCGTTCCGCACGCATACTCCCAGATATTTTACAGAAGTAACTGCTACCAGTGTTTGTTCCGCTATCATATAATCATACAATAAAGGATCCTTCTTTCTATGTATTCGCAATACATTACATTTGTCTATATTAAGGGTCAGTTGCCACTCCCTACACCAAGTGCCTATCCGCTGCAGATCTTGCTGCATTTCGCTACAATTTTCTAATGCTGCAACTTCTCTGTATACTACAGCATCATCCGCGAAAAGCCGCATGGAACTTCCGACACTATCTACTAGGTCATTTATATATATTGTGTAAAGCAATGGTCCCATAACACTCCCCTGTGACGAAATGTCACGAATAAAGCAAGGTATATTTCCCAAGCTGAAGAAACATTTCAAATCTTGGTTCCGTGACAAATCGTGGGACTTTAAAAATAGAGATTGATATTAATAATGACCGAGATATGAAGCTGATGAAATTTTTTGACAATTAATTGACAAATTCGCACTAGCTGTACAGCGGCGGAACTTAATACTGGCTTACCAATCCCTTATGAGATTTGAGTGCACTATAGAACGTAAAGGGCAAAAAAATAGCTAACTCCAAAAATTTATCTGACATGTCATGCAACCAACGAATTGTCCCGAATGAACGAAGATAATGCTAAACTTCTGTTTTTCTTTCACAAGAGGATGGAATAAATATCAACTGGTAATACAGTACGTACTACATTTTTGATATTAATGCGTCATAAGAGAATGCCAAGCGAATGAACAGCGAAAGCACCAACATGCATCATATGGTAAACACACAGCACCGTGTAGACACACACCACAGTTACCACCGATCCTTTTTTAAAAAAAAAAAAAAAAAAAAAAGACGGCCTCGTATGAAAACAGCCTCATTTGTAGCACCCGAACCATGGAAAGGCAATCGTCGCTCTTCGAACCATTTAATCACGTTCGTCCTTTTTCGAAGTCACAGCATCCAACAGAGGACCACAGTCCATTTTTAGTGCACTTCAGAGTGAAACTAGTTCGATCGTTTCACAATAATGTCACATTTTGCTGCTCGACGTGAATGTGGTTACTAAAAGAACTCACACTGTAATAATGGCGCTGGTAACAGGAAGACGGTTGACACGAAATTTGTACTAAGTTATCAATATAAGTCCCGATCTCGTTAGAGCCTTACGGAGTACAGTGTATTACTTGTTTTCTTCATTTTTAAACCGGCGAGAGCTGCACAAACATGCTTGAGTATAGATTTTTGTTTTGACAGCTAGTTGCAAGTTGGCAAGAACTTTGTACAGTTTGTAACGCCAGCAGATTAGCTGGAAAAGTTTATGGTTGGTTGACATTAAATTACTTATTTACTTCGTTTTATTTTATTCTTGATATATTTTTGCTGCATCAAGACATATGTTCTACAACGTAAATATTGACCGTAATGATTTGAATAAACAAATGTGGAGGGATCATATTGTGCACAAAAAATATATTTAACTGTTAAAATAGCACGAAAGATGGTACTAGGCAGTCATAGCAATGCATGTGTCAAGGCAGCAGAGTCGTATGTAGGCAGAGTCAGTGAAATAACACAAAACTGAGCTATCGAAAATAGGTGAATGCTGCTTTTTATTTAACTTAGTTTGTGTGGCTCGTGCCCTAGTGTAAGCCTATCTGACGGATAACACTCGGATGGCATACGTGTGAGATGCCTTAAGTCTGCCTCGGGTACGTAACTGTGATGGGCGTATGCATAGTGTAGTCTAACATTAAATGCGAAGTAAGTCGTGCGACGGTAAAACTACCTCATAAGTTTCAACACCTGCCGCAAACACAAAAAAATCGTCATACATTTTGCATCGTACTTCACGCGGAATCCAGTTACTTGCTAACGCCATATGACACATACGAGGACGAGCTGCAAAGTAACGCCTCCAGGTTTTGAATGTGAAATCTCTTAAAGCTTTTCAAATAAAACAAACGTCATTGACATTCTACGTCTGTATTCTTAGTGTGTACACATTTGCAGCTAGAGGAATCCGAATTGTAGCGTCTAGCATGGCGACTTGTAACGAATTATGTCGGTGCGTGAGAAACAGCGCGCAGTAGTCGAGTTTCGAATTGCGAGAGTTTGTCCACGCATGGAACCTCCTCTCCCTCTGCATGACAACGCCAGTCCACACGCGAGCGCTGCGACATCAGGAACAGTCCGACGCCTTGCGTTCACTGTCATTGATCACCCTCCATGCAGTCCCTATTTGGCCCCATTAGATTGTCATTCGTTTCCAAAACTTAAAGAACACCTTTGTGTACTTCACTTTGACAGTGCCGAGGCGCTGCAAGCAGAGATGGAGTGGTAGCTCCGTCAACAAAGTCAAACATTCTGCAGTGACAGTATCAACAAGCCGGTCTCTCGTGGCGAGAAATGTATTCGTGGCCAGAACTATGTTGTGACAAATACGTAGATGTGAAGTGTAAGAATGTTCAATGTTAACAACGTTTGTTTTAGTTGAGTTCTCACATTTAAAAAATGGAGACATTACTATTCAGCGTGCGCTCATAGTTTACCAGGCAGGAACACAACACGATCTGATGATGACCCTCACTGAAAACAGCTAATGAGAAAGGGAAGAAATAGTTAAAAATGGCAAGTAGTTAATGACGTTGCTGTTACAGCCAGGGAGTTATACTCATTATGGATGAAATTATTCGTGAATAAAATATCTACATCTTTCCATTCTCTGCGAGTCATCTTATGGTATGTGGCGGAGGGTATTTCTTGTACCATTATCATTTTCTTTCATTTCCCTGTTGCTATCGCTGATGGTGGCTGGCAAGAACGTCTGTCGATAAACCTCCCCATGAGCTCTGATTCTTCTAGTTTACACGCCATGGACTTATGTTGGAGGAAGTTTCGACTGAATATAGCCTTAAACTGAGTAGCGCATGAGTCATTCATTTTTTCTTTAATTTCAAATGTGGGAATAGATGGACACTGGAAGAGTGCCAGTTATGGTAAATTGGGTAGAAGTCCCGTTGGTCATCCAAACATAAACATGCATTTGATAGTGGTTCAAATGGCCTCAGAGCACTATGGGACTTAACTTCTGAGGTCATCAGTCCCCTATAACTTAGAACTACTTAAACCTAACTAACCAAAGGACATCACACACATCCATGCCCGAGGAAGGATTCGAACCTGCGACCGTAGCAATCGCGCGGTTCCAGACTGAAGCGCCTAGAACCGCTCGGCCAACCCGGCCGGCATTTGATAGTGGGGTTGTTTCTAATAAAGATAAAGAATGACCCAAAATTACGTTAGACATGAATGCGAGAAAAATTTTAATAATGATGTGAGGCACATGTCCGGATGTTGTTGATCGCAGTTTAGTTTGTTCTAGGAGGCGCCAAGACGACGTGGCACCAACCAACTAACCAACCTCCTCGTCTCCTTTGCACTCGATGAGGAACAATGTCTGTAGCCTAAGTAGGTTAATGACTGGTGCGTCGCTCGGCGGCTCCGTGCGAATGCGAAGAACGCCGTCGGGCTTATTTTTAAATAAATGCGCGGCGCAGAGGAGTACGGCCAGCGAGTAATGAGGCTGTGCCTCCGTTACGGCAAAGCGGCGTCTTTGTTCTAAAAGCGGGCCGCACGCCCCGCTGCGCCGAAATCGCTTCTCTCCGACCTCCCAGCGCACATGTTTATTTTTACAAACGTGTGCCGCGTCTCAAATTGAGTCCTGCGACCAATCGCGCTCACAGTTTCAACCATCGGACAGCTGGCACCTCCGCGAGTACGCGGATAAAAAGTCGTTCTTTCTTTTTTTGTTTAAGCAGGGAAGCAAGACCCGTAAGTTCTGAAATATAACTGGGAGTACAAACTTGATCCGTCCTACTGCTTCGTTCTGTATGGTTATCGCGCGTAACAGCACACGTCGGGATTGTCAGTGTCTGGAGGCACACTAAACAGTATGGCATAGATTCTGCGAAAGAAATGTATTCCTAGACCAAAATAGAATATATGAAGTAATCACTCCATGTTTGACTTAAAACGACCTCTAATTTACAAAAGTGAGGAAAAGTGGAATAAAGTACAAAGACATCCCTGTGATACTCAGTTTCTATAAGAATGAGGTGGCAGTGATTAGGTAGCGTCACGATGAACAAGCAAATATTAGAAAAGGGGTAATGAGAGGATGTGCTCTCTCCTCGTATATTTAATGCTTACACTCAGGAAGCTATAGACAAAGTTCGAGAAACTACTGAAGTGGGGATCAAAATTAATGGGCAGAAGATAGACATGCTACGTTATGCAGATGATATTGCTATAGTCACGGAGACAAAAGAAGATCTAGAGGAAGTCCTCAGAGAAATGTAAAAAATTCTATACAATCAGTGTGGAATGAGAATAAACAAGAAAAAGACTAAAGTTATGGTATGCAGTGCAGGAGCAGAATATGAACTTCTGAGCATGAGAATTGGAAAAGAGGAGCTGGAAGTAATCGAGGAATTTACTTACCTGGGAAGCAAAATCACAAGAGGTGGTAGAAGCCGGAAAGTAATTGCGACCAGAATACAAAAGGCCAAAATTACGTTTAATCGGAGAAGGAACTTACTCACCAGCAACAACATCAGTCTGAAAATAAGGAAACGTATCATGAAAGGTTTCGTTTGGAGTGTGGCCCTATACGGATGTGAAACTTGAACAATTGGAAGAGAAGAGAGAAGAGGCTAGAGGCCCTGGAGATGTGGTGCTGTAGAAGGATGATGAAGATCAGCTGGAGAGAGAAAGTAACAAATGAAGAGGTGCTTAGAAGAGTACAGGAAACCAGATCTCTGTGGAGGCACATCCAAACAAGAAGAGACAAACTTCCTACGACACAACAACATCATTGGAACAATAGCAGAAGGAGCTATTGAGGGAAGGAATCGGCCGGGGTCGACCAAGGATATCATACATGCAACAGATCATGAGTGGTGTTGGATGTAACACATACGTGGAAATAAAGAGGAATGCAGACAGAAGGGAGGAATGGCGCTCTGCTGCAAACCAATCTCAGGGCTAAACACTAAAAGAAAACAATCTACAATACTGGAAACAAACTTTTATTTTAAATGCTCGTTTTCAATAGATTCGACTGTTTAAACACTCCACAGCATTCTGTAGCTTGTAGCTAATGGTAACGACGAGTTCAGGCAGGCAGGTGGTATATTGCTACTAGTTAATACTATCTCTTCTACAGGGTACCACTCGCCAGTCAAGATAATATAGTTGTATTTTTCATTTTTTATATTGGTAAGAACACAAATTGTGGCAGTCGTAACCTGAAAAGAAAAGAAATGTCAAATTATGTTTAAGCTTGCTTGCGATTTGCTAGTAAAATGTATTTACCCAGCGCTTAATTTCTAACATGTTAGAGGCCGAAAGGCATCTCTTCAACCGCACAAACCCCCGCTCCCATCACCACCACCAGCCGTACAGCAATAAGAACCAAGAGTTTATATTTTTGAAAACATAACACGTCACCATACTACTAAATCGCTGAGGTTGCTGGCAGTCGTAAACAAAAAGCGCATTGTACCGAACACGACTCTGGAATGAAGCTCATCTTATCCTGTTTATACTGTAGATCTCTGAGGTTGTTGACAACCTTAAACAACCCTAAACAAAAGACAGTCGACACGATGGTTTCGGTATATAGCAATCACAACTTGAGAATGATGCTCCAATTGTCTTGAATATACTGTGTACCCCCCCCCCCCCCCCCCCCCCTGCCACACACACACACTGTACTTCGCCCCACGCGCCTGTCATCTTCACTGGTGCGGGCGCAATGGTAATTTATGATATACAGTTGCTGTATAATTTAATAAACGTGCATCTCCGGTGCCGGCTTGTTCCGATGAACTAAAAAAAAAAAAAATTGCCTCTGTGGTGTCGGAATGCCGTTCCTACACGTTCCGGCCGAAATTGAGCCGTGTGTTTCCCTCGACAGTTAGTATTCTAGTCCAGATTTAGCTGACAAACTACAGAATAAGAACACCGACGTTGTTGGTTCACTGCAGAAAAAGAGAAAGGAATTCCCAGACTTCACCAAAAAGAACCGCGAATACTTAACGGTGCACAGAAACAAGCAGATGTTGATAAAATGGAAGGACAAGGGAGATTTCGTGATGGTGAACATGTTCACTGAACACACCTTTCCAAAAGTAAATTCAAAGATTGACATCCTGCAAAAACGAAGTGTTATCAAGGGCAACAAAAAAAATATGAAAGGTTTGAATAGGAGCAATTCCCAGTTACAAAGCCACCAAGTGGCCAAGAGCGCACTGAAAAAACATTTTTCGCCACTTGTTGGACGTTGCACACTTTAGTGCATACATTCTGTTCACCAAAAAAACAGCAGATTACAATTCATGATTAATCTTGCGCAACCGTTGGCCGTATCCTCTCCACAACTAGGGTCAATTGGACGCACACCTCGGACACCAAACGCGACTCCTCTCAAAGCCTCATATTTTCCAGAGTTCTTGCCAAGCACAACGAAGAAAAGACCAACAAGGTAGTGTAGAGTATGCACAAGAAGAGATATTCGAAAATAGACATCTTATAGGGGGGAATACGCGAAGTTCCACTCTATCGATCCTAATCCACTTTAGTTATGCTCAATAAACTAAAATCGACAAAGGAATATTTTAATGATAATGCAAGGTACGTGGCCCTGGGAGAAATTGTACACTGAGGCAGAGGAGCGCACACGAAAAATACACACTTAGAGGATTGAAGTCTGTTCTGACTTGAGCAAAACTCGGTATCCTTCTCTTAATTTCATCTGAACGTGTTTTGCTTCCGTATACAATCCTCTACTTCTATAATATGCGTGTAAAGTGAATCAAGAATACTGTATACGGATTCCGAAATGGCAACCAAAGCTTTTGCTATGATATTTCTACGAAAGTGAAATGACTTATGTCCAAACCCAAAAGTATTTATGCAATGTGAAATGCTTCCCATAGAAATACGAGAAGTCGCTGATCACAACAGAAGAAAAAACTCGACTAAATGAAACAAAATAGGAATCAGTATTTGGAGCCCACGTTACACTGAAAATCTTCCGTACAAGAAGCTGAGTCAGTTCAAAGATCGATGAAGGCAAGGGCCTTCCGCCTCCAATAGCAGCACGCCTAGTAAAGCACTGTGGTGCTGAAATCAACTCTCATTGATGGCAGTTTTATACTGTAGATATGGATGTAACACAGAATCTTGAGATACAAGATTCTTGTAAACATATTTAAATTTGTCAGTGTTATAAGAACATGAAATCTTATTCAGTGTAAAACAGGAGAAGACTCTAAGCTGTGTTAGTAGATGGGTTGCTCATAGAAGTCTGACAACTCCCAGTTCAGACGTCACTTCCTGTCCTACTTTATACGCATTTTTAAGTGTTTCTTCCCCTTTCTTGCAACTTTAATTTTTGGTCCTACCCCTGTTATCGTTACGCTGACATAGTCATCATACTGTGGGAACTGGCAGTGGTGACATATGAGACCATTCGCTCAACTTTTAAAACCTGTTGCAAGGAACAATTAATTGTATATATGCATCGAATTTCACGTACGCATGCCTACTTCAGGCATCCGAACATCTTGGATATTAAAAGGCAGCCGAAACTACTTTGAAAAATTTGCGTGAAATACTTCGTTGTATCATTGAAGTGTTTTTCAGACGACAATATTAAACACCTGCCAAGAATTTGTGACAAAATCCCAATTTAATGACTTTTGAGTGCTGACAAAAAGTTACAGCTCCTTCGGCATGTAAAATGTTACTCTCAGAGAATGTAGTGTGTTATCCGCAAATGGCACCGAAACTCCATGGAACACTTTAAAGACCAAGACGTGAACTTAGAAAATAAGACTGTCATGCATTGAGATGCTACTCGTAGAACTTAACGTCACGGCAGTGGAGAAGTCTCAGCTAATAAGAGCAGCCAGCCGCATCCTCTCGGCACGTGTGCTGTATCGACGGCAGGACTCGCCAGCTGGAAGTGAGGACAGATTAGACACGTGCCAAGTAGCAGCCGTGCTGGCGACAGCCGTCATTAAAACAAATATCCGTCTCCGATACGGCGATTAACAGTGCACGCGATCCGGTAGACTGGCCATCTTGTCCCAGACAGCGTAACTCGTTCAGTGGTTTACCAAACATCAATTGTGGATCCTTTTCGTCAGTCTTTATCCCTGCAGTTTCATTTAATTTCCCCCAAATGGGGAATAAGTACATTAAGAAAGTGCAGACTTTACAGTCTTCGGTAATTAAGGGAGGAGTTACATAAATTTGTTTACTAAATACACTGCGCAACACTGTTAAATGGTCACTTTCTCGAAACCCCGAGATTTTATTCCATTGCGACATAGAAGTCTGAAATTCCTCTCAAATGTTTCTACAACTTTCCTCTGAAAAAGCATGGCGCCCTGGGACGTCACCGGCCGCGGTGACCAAGCGGTTCTAGGCGCTTCAGTCCGGAACCGCGAGACTGCTACGGTCGCAGGTTCGAATCCTGCCGCGGGTATGGATGTGTGTGATGTCCTTAGGTTAGTTAGGTTTAATTAGTTCTAAATTCTAGGGGACTAACGAACACAGATGTTAAGTCCCATAGTGCTCAGAGCCATTTGAACCATTTGAACCCTGGGACGTCATCCTCTGGCTCGACGACGCTTCGAGCAGCAAGGTATTGACACATGCGAAAAAAAAGACCAGAGCTCTCAGAAGGTCATGTGACGTATGAGGTGGGTTAATGATGTCATAAGGCGCTCCTTGTGGCCGAGCGGTTCTAGGCGCTTCAGTCCGGAACCGCGCTGCTGCTACACTCTCAGGTTAGAATCCTGCCTCAGCCATGGATGTGTGTGATGTTCTTAGGTTAGTTAGGTTTAAGTAGTTCTAAGTCTAGTTGAGTGATGACCTCAGATGTTAAGTACCATAGTGCTTAGAGCCATTTGAACCATTTGAATGATTTCACATTGGCACCAAATTTCGTCACAATTCTGCTGAGGGTCACCATGGACCTGTCACACGATGAGAATATCTTCAAATCCCCTCTTACCCAAATTTCACCCCTCCGTTTCACGCTTCAGCGATAGAGGTCAGAACTACGACGCCCAGGGCAGAGTGGTCGACCGTTTCAGACCCACCAATGCTCAGAATCGAAACGAAAAGGCCAGGCGGGGGGGCGGGGGGGGGGGGGGAGGGGGGGGGGAGGGCATAAAGGGGATCAATGAAACCATCCCTTTCCTTGAGGCGTTAATTCCCGTACATTTCACGGTCGGAAACGACAGTTGTGAAGAGCAACAAGGCGATGTTCTTGACAACCTTTGACACTGCTGACACCACCAGATATTTCAGCCCTTCTCTGAGAACACTGGAGCTGCATCCCCATTGAATGTGTGCAGCACAATCACAACTTTTGCTTTTGTGTGTAAGTTGGAACCACTACGGACGGTTCAAAACCATTTGACGAAATTTGAATGTGATCTTAAACAGCAAAGTGTGCTTATTCTTTTTCAGCTGTCCTGTTTCACACCCTCCTGTGGCATTATCATGGAGGCGTGAGACATTGACACATGTATGAACAACAGGAAGAGTCCCTCTAAGACCCTCGATTTCAGCAATACCCTCAGTGGCACCCACTCACATTTACTGAGAAGTTTAAAAATGT
Organism: Schistocerca gregaria; assembly: GCF_023897955.1. NCBI lineage: Eukaryota > Metazoa > Arthropoda > Insecta > Orthoptera > Acrididae > Schistocerca > Schistocerca gregaria. The sequence continues at coordinate 667,546,720 of NC_064920.1, forward strand.
GCATTTACGGAGAAAACCTGTGAAGTAATTTTAGAGAGGAGTGTCAAGTGGTTGCCTGCTTGTAGGTGCCTAGGGCTACTCTATAGATTTTCTCTGCAAAGGCGCATTTTTAAAATTCTAAATAAAAGTGGGCATGTGCCTCCGAGGTTATTGCTGAATGGGGTGGTCTTATAGGGACTTTTTGCAGCTGTTTACACATGTGTTAATGTCGCACCCCTCCGTGATCACGCCACAGGAAGGCGTGAAACAGGAGGGCTGAAAAAGCATAAGCACGCTTTTCTGCTTCGATCACGTTGAAATTTCGTGGAATGGTTTTGAACGATTCCTAGTGATTCCAGTCGGTAGGCGGGGAAAAAAACTGTAGTCACGTTTAATGGGAACGAAGTCCCACTATGTCTCAAAGAAGAATTGAAATGTCTGGGGGTATAAGCAATGTTAAATGCTGTGAAGAACGTTGTTGCTTATCCCAATACGACATGTGTGGGAATAATCGCCGCAAGGAAAGGTGTGGTTCCATTGACGCCCTATATGCCACCTCCCGAGGCCTTTTTGGATTGGGTCTAGGCAGCGGTGTGTCTGTAATGTGTTACTCTGCCACCCGTAAGGAAACCGCGTGAATTCAGTGTTGGGCGTCGTGATTCTAACCTCCACCGCAGAGGCGTCAAAACAGCGGCTGAAATGTGGGTAAGAGCTGGTGTGACGATCTTCCCATCGTGTGACAGTTTCACGGTGGCGTTCGGCAGAATTATGGTGAAATTTGGTACCAGTGTGTCATCAGTAAATCATCTTACACCTCATATGAACTTCTGAGTTCTGGTCTTCTTTTCTTATGTGTCGACAGCTTGCCCAAGAGACGTTGTAGAGCGCAATACTTTTTCACAGTTTACGATGAAAACTTATGCATCGCAACCAGAGACAACCACAGAATTACGAAAAAGTGACCCTTTAATTGTGACATGCAGTGTAATTACCACAGGCCCTAGAGAAGATTTTCAGAACATGCTAACTTGGGATGCCACAGGCAACAAAGCTTAGGTAAAATTATCAGGAACAATAGTTCTCAGATTGTCGATGCAGTCTGTAGCGTACAAAATTATCCACACTCTTGTACAAACTCATTGCACACCATTGAAGCACCTGCTTTGTAAGATCTTGCGGTAGCACCAACATGTCTAAATCTTTACAACAGAGGAAAGACGAAACAATCTGTTGAAGGTAAGTTATGCACTAAATCACTAAATTACGATACGGACATTAGCTGTCAAATCAGATCACACAACAACATTAAGAGGGAAAGGAAAAAACGTGTGGATGCCTAAATACGCTACATATCTGTAATCATGTTCACTTAATAAATATACGACACCACATTTGCTCAATAACAAGATGCTTTCAGTATTCCCCAAGAGAGAGTAACAGTATACGTCGGCAACCACATAACTTAGTAGCAACAAACTGTTAAGACATGCCAAGACATATCCTACACCAGAAACGTGCGTTAAAAATCTTTATGATTGGGTCAGACTGTAATACACAGAAATCGCTGTCCAATGAATTGGTAAAAACTGTAGTTGAACAGTTCACTTAGTCGTTGATTATTTGCCTCGGGTTGTGCTTTTGAGCATTGTTTGCCACTCTGACCCAGGACGCAGACTGTATGTTGCTCAAATACAGCTGCAATAATTCATACCTTTGTGTCCTTGCATAATTCTGTATTAAATTCGTACCTCGTGCCTCGTATGCACATGCTCACATTCCGCGTCCACCGTAAGTATATTGGATACGCAGAGCGTAGTATAGAAGAGTGTATCCCATGAATCCAGATATTCATAACCACACTTGAAATTACACATCATCGAACGTGAGAGATGCATATTCAACTGAAGCGAAGTCTCGAGTGATGCCTACCCGAATCTAAGACATATTGCGTAATACTGCTTGCGAAAATAAAATATCTCAATGCGCACCGGCTGGAGACTTGCTATTTCGTTTTCATCACGTATATCGCACTCACTCAAGTTAATGGCTAAATGCGATGGGAGTCGGTAAGTTGTGTACAATACCCCAGTTAGGTAGCAAACTATATCGTCAAACAGGCATTTATGAGTTTCTTTATATCATCTGATGTGGCTAGAGGAATGATGCTGCAGCAAATGGTACATGGGAGTTGTTTTTGTAGTCACCATCACAGCCAGTCACAGGGACGAGGAGCCATTCAAAGTCCATGTACACGACAAACGATACTTACTGATCTTTATATGAAAAACTTTTAAATTTCATGAACTTTTCTGCTCAGTTGATATGTACTGGTTTCTGCGTACAGCAATCCCTCTTATGCTCTGGCAATTTTCTTATAAAAGGCAATCATGAAACTGGAAATAATATGTAGTGCTGACATTTCACAAAATATCTTTTCATGTTGTTTGGAACCACCAGAAATGAGTATGAACGAAACAGTTTCAGAAAAAATGATGTGGACCTACTACTATATGTCTGACTTATCATTGGCTGAAGCACTTTTACAGTTTGTTAACAACAGATTTCTTACATCAGTGATCTGCTTCATGCTATCGCATCAAAGATCGGACAACCTCTTCATTCTTTGCGAGGAAAAAGCCACACATAATATTAAATGGAGCCCTATATGCTCTAAATACATCGAGAGAAAAATGACAAAAACAATAATTTACTTAAATATCACATTACTTTTGAATAAAATTTTCCACAACTATGACTTCTGTGATACACATTCTGTTCAGGATACAAAAATTTGCACATGTCTTAAGTTTATGGAAACGGCTACAGTTATGTGCCATGTGTTCCCAATGGCCAATACATGCAGTATGATAGGCAAAATCCCACGATATTAATTTTTCCGCAAACCTCATTTTCATATTAGACGACAAAAATGTTCAGGCAGGGTCCGCTAGGGACATGAACAGCAGGACCGAGTGCCCAGGACTGCTCATTATTATAAAACCGAACAACACAACACCCACAACACGATCCAGCTCACCTAGAAACCGCAACACCAAACACGCCTGACTTATTACTATGCGCCCTACACTGGCACCTCATCAGTATGCAACACAATGACCACCCTCCAATATGCAGTTCTTCTTTTCAGCTAAGGTGGCTGTATGGAAAAATTGGCAGGTGTGTTTCACTCATGACGCGGTTCATCCGAAACTGGTTGGGAGGGGGCGAATAGGGTGGGAAAGATGATGATGACCTTGAGGGGGGAGGTGTTGTACACTCACAGTACTGATATAGGTGGGACCTAAACTGCACTTGAATCGCATTAACCCCGCTACTAGTGCTGTCGTATATCTGCTAGTCTCCTTTCTGAATACTTTTCTGTTTTCTGATACCTTAAGCCGAAATATCTGTAGTCCGTCAGTTCTGTCGTCGCCCTTTATTTTGCTGTGTAGTATTAGCTGTGTGTCTTACCTTAGACGAGGTGTAGAGTCTTTTGATATACTTATATGATTTTTATTTTTCCTCTACTTTTACGAGCTCTTTTGAGGAATCAGTCATTTTTTATCGGTAACATAATTTTACAAATCACATTTCGATGGTCTCAAGCGTATTCAGGATGTTGGGAACTGGATACCTGCTTCGTACTGTAATACTGACCAGGGATAACATTTGAGCAACGTTTCCATCACTTTTAGTTGTCTTTTTAACCAGGAATAGCGATCTCAACTTTTTTAAAAAATAGCTTCTTTACTTCATCAGTCTTTACGTGAATGACAATGTCCGCAATCTTTTATTCTTTCGCCTTAACGTTTCCATCTCCGAGTTCTCAATGCTCTTTTTCTTGACAAGTTTTTTTCTATTATCAGTTAGTTATGAGTAGTTGGTATCACAAATATGTTTACGTTTTTGCTACTCAGCGAAAAGTGGGATAGCTAAATATCATTAGCTTGGATTAATTGCTACTATTTGAAGCCACATTTCCTCTCAAACAGCGAAGAAGTCTAGTAGAATTCTACCTTATTGATAAAGACCGTTATAGGTCCATCTCCTTTACTGAGAAGATGAAATTTTATGCCTTTCGGTTTCGTTTACAATAATTTTCTGATATTAATATATTTTAAATAATTTCTGATATTTATATCATAAACTGAATATAATCTTGACGAATGTTGATAGTAATGATAATTACTCACGTTTCATTAAATGTCTAGCGATTGCAGAATTAAAAACTCAAATAAACATTTGATCAGTATAACCAATAGCAAGATCATAATAATTTTTACAATATTCATTTGATCCAATAGAAAGAGTTGGTCAAAGCCAGCGAATGTCGAAACAGTGGATTTCTTTATGAAATAATTTTCCTGCCATCAGTCACGATTCCGTTTTTATTTTGCCCGATGCGTTCCGCACAACGATTTACAGTACAACTCTTGAAGAGTGATCTCACAGAATTACAGTTTAGGGATGAAGAGTATCGAGTCCCTAATTACAGTAGGATATTTCGTAACTACTGCTGGGCACAGGCCCTCGCTGTATTGTTGCTTTTACGAAATATAGCAGTGTACGAAATGTGGTTTATGAATCTTAGTGTAACATTAAGTAATTCAGCTGATGCGTCCCTGTGTTACATGCTATTTGTTCATTTTGCTGCCCTTGACGTTCTGTATCGCTACCTTAAGTGTTCGTGCACTTTAACATACTTCTGCCAAGATAATTTTTACCACAGTTTAAGTTTATTTTTTTAATAAGAGTAGCTCAGTGGTCTCCCTAAATCAGTTCAGGCGAATCCTGGGACAGGTGCTTTAAAAACACCAAAGGTAGTTTCTTTCCCCATCTTCCCCTATTTCAGCATTCCACCTATAATTATCTCAATGTCGACAGACGCTAAACTCTAGATCCTTTCTCCTCTCTTTTACCCTCGATATCATAGCGCAACTTCTATAGAAAATTGCATGATTCTTCACTTCCACCTTTTGACACCAGTGGATCACTGAGAAGTCTTAAATGTATCGATAGCGCCAGAGGCGATTGATTTTTCTTAAAGCCGAGTGACAGGTGTTCGAGGCCATGCAATCCAGTACGTCATGGTAATCGCCCAAGGTCGGCAGGCGGCGCATCCACAGACACAGACGTTGTTGTCCTCGCCCCCTCTACTGCTGGAAAGAAAGTGGATCACAGAGCGTGGCCACGCTGCCGACGGTGACTCCGCGCTGGAGCTAGTGATCTCCGAAGCAGCCTCCAGCGCGGACCTCAGCCGGGAAACGCGCTCCAGCAGTTCAGCAACAGGTGGGCGTTCCTCCAGCCCCTGGCGTGTCGTCGTGTTCCCTATCGACGCCTCCTTTCACTGTCGGTCGAATACACAGGTTAAATCTTGTGACTATCATCCCAAATTTCTATGAGGAAAGATCATTAGGTGCACAGTTTTCGTCATTATTTGCTACAGTTAAAATCTTCAGCAGTGTCTCGGCTTTAATCTTGCGATCGTAAAGTGAGGTGAAAATATTTTGTAACAACAAGATTTTGCAGGAAATAGTTATTTTAATTTCCTATGGTTCATTTTAAGTCTGACCCTTTTTTTTTTTTTTTAATACGTTAAGAATAACCGTGTCGGAATCATCTGTGATTAATTCAGTGCACTTGTTCTTGTAATTTGGTTAGTTTCTTGAAAGTGTATGTATAGAAGCATGTGTGTATGTGTGTGTGTGTGTGTGTGTGTGTGTGTGTGTGTGTGTGGTGTGGTGTGGTGTGGTGTGGTGTGTGTGTGTGTGTGTGTGTGTGTGTGTGTGTGTGTGTGTCTGCGTGTGTGTGTGTGTCTGCGTGCGTGTTTTGTTCATTTGAGAATACTGGGAGAGTAGAAACGTTTTCTCAAGTCATAGGAACAGTAGAACGTACGAAGCATATAATATTTTGTTATTTACCAGCCTAGTGATACAAAACACCTATGTCACTTGGTGTTTTTGTTTTCCTTCTCATCATGTCACTGCTGTGCCTTTTTACAAACTTCTAATCTCTCACAAGCCAAACATGTAGTCGTGGTCAGCTGATTCATTGCGCTCTGCTTCTTAATTTAGATTACCACCTTATACGCCACTGTGTCTGTATATTTTTCGTATTGATGTTACCAACGGTTTCACTGGACATTGGTATTGAAGTGACTAAGTGCTATGTGAGAGTGGTTTTCAAAAAGGCAAATATTAAGGACTTATCCCGAACTACAAAAGTATTCGAAAAGAAATTGGTTGCAATGCAAACGGCCGCAGTACTTCTCGAGAAGTTTCAATAGTACCCACATAACGTAACTAACTGGTCGTTTCTTCCCATAATGAACAGGCACTATTTTTGAATAAGCACCTTATTCTGATTCACGTAACACCAGGCGACAATTTAACTTCCCATATCAAATTCTGACCTCCTATGGCTTACCATTAGAGTGCTGATAAGGCGCGTCTTGGTGATAATGAATATGAACTGGTGACTTTCGTTATTAGGGCACCAGTCGGCACCAGGACTCTCACAGCACACAGTACCAAACTCCCTTTACCGTTGCTTCGTAAGTCATGTCAGGCGAGAACACTGATAAAGAAATTTTTTTACCTAATTAAAGCTTTGTTTCACAATTTATGTATGAGAAATCAAATTATCTATACATACAGGGTGGGGCAAATAAGAGTGACACGGGGAAATGAGCACCAGGGTACAAAGAAACGCAGCAGAGGAAAGGAAGTACAGTACTAACCTGACTGTAGCAGATGTTGAAAGTGACCATCATTCATCTCATTGCACTTTTGGGCCCTGGTCAGCAAGTAGCTGAAGGCGGATCGAAGTTGGACTGCCGAATTTTCTGCAGTCTCATCCGAAATGTTCTGCTGCACTTCTTGAAGACTGTGAGGATTGTTGCGATACACCTTAGACTTGAGATCCAACGGAGAGCAGCGCGCTTCGTTACAGGATCATTTAGTAATTGCGAAAGCGTTACGGAGATGATAGATAAACTCCAGTGGAAGACTCTGCAGGAGAGACGCTCAGTAGCTCGGTATGGGCTTTTGTTAAAGTTTCGAGAACATACTTTCACCGAAGAGTCAAGCAGTATATTGCTCCCTCCTACGTATATCTCGCGAAGAGACCATGAGGATAAAATCAGAGAGATTAGAGCCCACACAGAAGCATACCGACAATCCTTCTTTCCACGTACAATACGAGACTGAAATAGAAGGGAGAACCGATAGAGGTACTCAGGGTACCCTCCGCCACACACCGTCAGGTGGCTTGCGGAATATGGATGTAGATGTAGATGTAGATGTAGAGGTCTCCCCACACAAAGTGATCGCACACTGTTAGATCAAGTGACGTTAGTTGCCAGCTAGGAACGCAACCAGCCTGACGTCTGCTTACAACTCTGTCAAGCGTGAATATTGTGTAAATGTGCTCGTAGGTTTGGCGGGCTGTGTGGGCAGTTGCTCCCTCCTATTGGAAGTAACTTTAGATCCTTTCCTCCTCCGTTAATGCTACCACAGATTCACGTCCAAGCCGCGCGGGATTAGCCGAGCGGTCTTGGCTGCCGGCACGGTAGCTCAGCGTGTTTGGTCAAAGGGTTAGTTGCCCTCTGTAATAAAAAAAAAACTGAGTTAATAGCTCAACAACGAACTTAAAAGGGCGTCTTACGACGTCCGCCCTGATCAGATGCAACGAACTAAAATAAACAAAATGAAAAAGAAAAAAAAATAGGGCGCTGCAGTCATGGGCTGTGCGGCTGGTCCCGGCGGAGGTTCGAGTCCTCCCTCGGGCATGGGTGTGTGTGTTTGTCCTTAGGATGATTTAGGTTAAGTAGTGTGTAAGCTTAGGGATTGATGACCTTAGCAGTTAAGTCCCATAAGATTTCACACACATCTGAACTTTTTTTTTCCACGTCCAATGGTACCCACTCGTCAGGGCCAGTTTTATTTTTCCCATCTCGTACAAACACTACCGACCTCTATGTTTGGGGACGTTACATCGTGATCACGCAGAGATTTGAATCCGCATGGCTGTGGGCTTTATCAACGACATCGTGACACGTGCAATTCAGCTTGTGCTGACCATATGCTAACATCTCGGCTTAAATGACAATGTTCTCCGTAATGATCCGTGGAGTGGGAGCACAAGAGAACACTAATGGCAGTCGGCCCATTAGATGAAATATAAGCGAACAGATCCCTCGATGCTTTTGGAGGGAACTACACTGTCCATCGTGCCCGCGCTGTCAGATATCCTCTATAAACCACAAACGCTGCATGCAGCTCCACCTGCACAAGTCACAGTCACCTAGTCGTGATATGCACAGTTTCGGTGGCGCTAGTTTGCAGCTCTCTAGGAAACGTGCTAGTTGCGCATCGCTAGGAAAGCATATTAGCAACGCTATTGAAATATACTCTGTGGTATTTCACAAAACTCATTTCTTTTATATGCTTCCAGATTACAGAAAGTTCCCTATGTACTGAAACAGACTGCACTACTGTTGTGCAGTACCTGCTAAAAGCGATGTACAAATTTCTAATTTTAATATAGTCTGTACACTGAGCTGGCAAAAAAGGAAATAAAAGAAAAATTTGGCGTAGGAATTAAGGTCCAGGGACAAAAAAAAAACTGTGGTTTGCCGATGACACTGTAATTTTGTCAGAGACAAAAAAGGAGTTAGAAGACCAGCTGAAATGAATGGACAGCGTCTTGAAACGTGGGTACCAGATGAACATCAACAAAAGCAAAACAATGATCATGAAATGTAGCCGAAATAAGTCAGGTGATGCCGAGGAGATTAGAATAGGAAACGAGACACTTAAAGCAGTAGATGAGTTTTGCTATTTGGGCAGTAAAATAACTGACGATGGCGGAAGTAGAGAGGAAATAAAATGTAGACTGGCAACGACAAGAAAAACGTTTCTGAAGAAAAGAAATTTGTTGATATCGAATATAAATTTAAGTCTTAGGAAGTCTTTTCTGAAAGTATTTGAGAGGAGTGTAACCATGTATGGAAGTGAAACATGGACGATAAACAGTTTAGACAAGAAGAGAATTCAAGTTTTCGAAATGTGGTAGATCCCATAACTAATTAGGAGGTGCTGAATAGAATTGAGGAGAAAAGAATAAAAGAAGGGATCCGTTGATAGGACACTTTCTGAGACATCAAGGGATCACCAATTTAGTACAGGAGGGAAGTGTGGGAGCTGAAAATCGTAGAGGGAGACCAAGAGTACAGTAAGTAGATTCAGAAGGATGTAAGTTGCACTAGTTATTCAGAAACGAAGAGGCTTGGACAGGATAGAGTAGCATGGATAGCTGCATCAAACCAGTCCTAAGACTGAAGACCATAACAACGTCAAAAGCAACCATCTCGTAACGTTGGTTTTAATTCCTGCCACTGGTAGATGGGCGCTCACATTCTCATACCAATACCCACAGTCTCTAGCAGCGACTAAACCTCTAACGAGTTCATGCTTTTTAACAGTTAAAACAATTAGAATTAGCATTCAGACCAGGAGCGCGTTATTATTCACAAAATTATTATCATGAATGTGAAGATGCAGTATTCACTCCTGAAACTGCTCCTAAATGTCCACGAGTTTATTTTACAACGGTAAGGAAGTTTCTTAAGGTAAAATACCTCCCAAGCCCTCCTCATCGAAGTTGCTTCCATGAAGGATTTGTAAGGTGCCTTTCAGCTGAAAGGTCGGATCGGATCTATTTCATTACTGAGGACCTCATGCTAATGAACGTCAATCCTGCCATACATTTTTAATGCAACACAGCTACCAAAGTGGGCTATGGAGTGAGTTTCCTACGATTTTTCAAATTGGGGCTCTTCGATTGCATGTGAAGCTATTTGTTTTCACAAATAAAATACAGCTTGTTACTGCATTCTTACATATCCAAATAAAATAATTACAAGTAAAGGGTGTGTAGTGCTGTGAAATATAGGAAGGCTTCCTGTACTTTTCATGGCTCCACGAGGTTCAGTTTATATGGCATGTACTGAAGCAAGGAAACTTTTATAATTGTAAAACTTTTATAATTGTACAGGGTGGTGAGAAACAGTATGAAAAGTTTCTAAGGGCGTTGCAGGATATGTTGTGCTTAGAAGTAATCGTTGGAAAAAAAAAAAAAATCCAGACCTTCAGCCGTTTCTGAGTTAGTTAACATTGAAGTTAGCAATCAGGCCGTAGCGTGCGTAAATTCAAATGGCCCAAAATATACAATTAATGTCAGTTGTTCTCATAGCGTAGATGATAGCGCACGAGACTGCTCAGCCTTTGGCTCGGGTTCGATCCTTACTTACGTCTCATGTCAAATTTTTGAATTGCTCTCTTGGGAAACCAAACAAAGAACAAGCTTGAATTTTTGCGTACAGCGGCGTTATTGACTAACTTCAATGCTAATTAACACAGCGTAACGAATTTTTTCTTAACAATTATTTTTCAGCACTACCTACCCTGAAACACCCATACGAGCTTTTCAGACTATTTCTGACCATCCTGTATAACCAGTCACAAATGGATGCGACTTCAGTCAATACTTTAAGCATGTGAAAACTGATGTTGCTCTTTGTTTCAGTAGTAATGTAGTACCAGCTTTCATTAACTTTATGACGTTTGCAAAATCTGGAGAATATCGACACAAAATGTACTTGAAGTATGGTATGTTTCTGATGCAATCATTTTACACTACATTAAAATGCTTCATAATCTCCAGATCCAGATACGCAGGCTTTCACGTTTCTCGACTGAGGTTGCTTCTGCACGAAATACGTGACCGTCACCCAGTTGTCTCATACTCCACTCTCACGGACAGTGAAACCGAAACATTCCTTACGTGACACGGACCTCATTGTCTATAAAAGGGAGAAAGACGCGGAGAGCAGGTGCTGCGCGTAACGAAAATCTTTGCTCCCTCGCAAGGGCCGGCAATAGATCACGCCGCTGAGACAGGTCTCCCAGGGGCGCGCGGCCTTGCGGATGACAGGAATGGAAGTGCGGGTGTGCGGAATAGGCTAAGGCCCGGCAGCGGGCAGAGCCATGTAGGCTACAAACAGAACGCCGCGGCCTCGCCTGGCACCGACGACCTTGGCTGTGGCGAACACATGGCCGCCAACGCTGCTGCCTGCAGCCAATCAGTGTCGCTCAACGCAGTGCTCAGCAGGAAGACAAGCAAACTGATCAGGCAAATGCCACCTACTCAAAAAGTCTACACAGTGCTGCAAAAAGTTTAATCAAATATTTACCATCCACCGGACACACGACCATCATCCAGATGACTGTCAAAATCGTCCCCTACTTTTGGCCTCCACCGGATACATGTACCATCATCCAGATGAGTGTCAAAATGGTCCCATACTTTTGCGAGCATGTCTGGAGTTACCACGTTTACTGCTTTTCTTTTCGGCATCACTGAGTTCACTCAAAGTACATTGGGGGGGGGGGGGGGGGGGGGGGGGGTTGGCACATAAGAGGAGTCTTTCACAAACTTCCAAAAGATTCACATAACGTGAAACTTTGGAGGTCAGTGGTGCAATGCGAGATCCGTACTCCCTTTACAGTCGATCCGTCGTTGGAACAGCTCATTATTAAGAAATGCTCTTACATAGCTATACCAGTATGGTGGTGCTCCGTCCTGCTGAAAACTAAGGTTTTTGTCATGTTCTCGCAGCTGTGGGAAAAGCCAGACCAATATATTCAAGTACGCGACTTCTGTAACCATCTTTTCTCCCCCAAAAAAGTGAGCCGTAAAATACGTGAGGCGCAAAATACGTGGAGCTAAGGAGAGGCTTTCTCGTGTTCCGCTGTGATACATGGCTGGTGTAGTGCTTCACTGTTCCACTTAAATGGAATGTTGCCTCATTACTGGACTCTAAACGTGAAAAAAAATTGTTATCTTCAGTCTCCACCCTCAGAATGAATTCACAGAACTTTACAAAAAAAAAAAAATGGCTCTGAGCACTATGGGACAGTCCCCTAGAACTTAGAACTACTTAAACCTAACTAACCTAAGGACATCACACAAATCCATGCCCGAGGTAGGATTCGAACCTGCGACCGTAGCGGTCGCGCGGTTCCAGACTGAAGCCCCTAGAACTACGCGGACACAATGGCCGGCTACAGAACTTAACACGTTTTGTATATCATATTCATGAACGGCTTGTACTAACTGAATACCGTATGGCTTGAAATACAAACTACGGCGCAAAATACGTCGTACAGAAGTAAGAGGGATAGCTAACTCTCGGATGAGGCGACGAAAATATTTCTGTCGGCTACTGTTTGTAAATCTAAAGGCATCGATCCTCTGATTCTATTGAACCAATTAAGTTGCATGCGACCCTAGAATCCGAAAATGGGGAAACTGGGTGAGTGAGGGGGAGGGGTGCTGTAGGTGGCACATGGCAACCTTGTTTCAGGAAAGTATGATGATGCTGGCAGCGAACGAATGTTTTAGGTCTACGTTCGGTAGCTTCCTAGTCTGCCTCATCAGCCGTGACAGCCCCTACGTACAATGTCGTGAAGGCGCTAGCTTACGTCCACGCAAGTATCCGCTACAAGCGTTGCGTCCCGTGTTACGAAGATTGGCTAAGAGCTAGACACTCCAATATCGCTTCTATTGCAGTTTTATCTTCTGGGTATGATGACACCTTCAATTCGCCTCATGACACCGAAGTACTAATGATTCCAATCAGAGTGAATATTTGTGGAAGTTTTGGAACGTCGACTTTGTGACTGAGAATCCATACCACTCCTGCTTGTTTGCAGCTTTCACTGACAAATGGACCACTATATTTCCGAAAACTGAATTGTTTGGAAATGTGATTACGAGAATGGACGCTGTCATAAAGCTAAAATATGGCCAATCGACTATTCAACTATTATTCACAGCCAACGTAATTTCAACAGGGTATGATGAAAATCTCTGTTTTGCCATCCATACACCAAAGAAAAGATCGAAGGGTTCAAATGGTTCAAATGGGTCTAAGCACTATGGGACTTAATATCTATGGTCATCAGTCCCCTAGAACTTAGAACTACTTAAATCTAACTAACCTAAGGACATCACACAACACCCAGTCATCACGAGGCAGAGAAAAAGATCGAAGCGAGGCAAGTTGAATACCAGTTAGGAATATATGGGAACAGACTTCTACTTCTAGAATTTGCCTTGCGGCTAACGGAAATTTTACAAATATTTTGCTCAGAACAGTACATTTGTACTTAATTTATCTTTTGTTGCTCGGACGCATCTGCTCCAATCTAATAAGCTTAGTCTAGCACACTCATGTATGGAAAAAGGTGTGTGATAGGTTCTAATGTGTAGCTATCTCTTTAAACTTATGGTGTAATAGCGTACCTCTCGCCATTTAAATCGATGTGAACCCAGCTGTACGCGTCTGCATCGACAATTTTATTCTTCTTATGAATGCGCTTCACGGTTCCCCGAACGGCTTTTCTGATACTTACCACAAAGTTGCTGATTTCGGAAACATCAATCTTCAGTAACGTTATAAGTAATATCTTTATTGTGTAGTGTTCTGTACATTAATTCTTTTATGCATATAATTACTGTCAACTTCCTCCTACCTGTTAAACAATGCTTCTATTGTTCTCTTAAGGTTTCGGCGCCATGTAATTTTGTGTGAGCCTGTGAACACATTAGCCGGCCGGTGTGGCCGTGCGGTTCTAGGCGCTTCAGTCTGGAACCGCGTGACAGCTACGGTAGCAGGTTCGAATCCTGCCTCCGGTTTGGATGTGTGTGATGTCCTTAGGTTAGTTAGGTTTAAGTAGTTCCTAGTTCAACGGGACTGAAGACCACAGATGTTAAGTCCCTTAGCGCTCAGAGCCATTTGAACCATTTTTTGAACACATTACTTTTCATTTTATGAATACCTTCCTGGATTAGAAATGAAAGTATTTTACGCGGGTTGCACGTTGCTGATAGCAGGTAGCTGTGTATAAATGATGACGCGACCTGTGATAACTAGAGCTCACGTGGCCTCGGGTCTCTGCCCAGTATGGCCGGCCAAGGCAGACCATGTGGGCAAGGTCCGCTGCCGTCTTTCCTCTCAGCACGTGCACTCGAGACGGAAACTGCGTCATGTCTCACAAGCCAGTTCGCGTACTGCCTCTACTGTGCTACATATAACTACAAGCTACAGAAATTTCGATTTAAATAGAACACTGCAAGTATAGCACGACGAGTTTCATGAATTTATTCCTGTTTTCAAGTGCAACTATTTATTGCATGTGATGCCTGCGCGTGTGATGTTTTGCTTTTCTTGCCCTGCAATAGACTTTTCTATTTTTACTGTATCGGAAAATATAAATCTTGGAATTTTTTACACGAACTTAGAAAATACTATTTTCTAACTATTCTTTAACATTAGTGCGTAAAAAGTTCCACATTTATATTTTGCGATCACAGTAAGATCATAAAAAGACGGCTGCCTGGCAAGCGAAGTAAAATAACACCCTCAGACGTCACGTACAATACCAGTGTAAATAGTTGCATTTGAAAATGGTAATAAATTCCTTAAAGGCGTCGTGCTTGCATGAAAAAAGTAACTGGTGAAATGTTTCATTACAGTTATAGTCTTTCGAAAAACATCGATTATGATGAATGAATTTAAATAAGACAAATTCTCTTTCTTTTCTCAAACGTGGAGCTCTCCTGCTAGATGCATCCACTATACAATTCTGAATCTGTTTGCCAATCGTCATCATATTCTGGGGTAACTCATCATTGAGTAAAAGAGTGTTCACTGCACAAAAGCGTGCAATCAGAATAATTGCTGGAGCTCATCCAAGGTCATCCTGCAGACACTTATTTAAAGAGCTAGATATCTTCACTGTAGCCTCACAACATATATATTCACTTATGAAATTTGTTATTAACAATCCTAACGAATTCAAAAGTAATGGCAGTGTACATGGCTACTTCACTAATCAACGTTAAATCTAACTTTGGCTCAGAAGGGGGTAAATTATGATGCCACAAAAGTCTTTGGTCACTTACCTAATAGCATCAAAAGTCTGACAGATAGCCATATAGCATTTAAAAGGGAATTAAAAGAATTTCTTAATGGCAACTCCTTCTATTCATTAGATGAATTTTTGGATATAGTAAGTCTGTAATTTCCCTACCTCCACAAAAAAAAATATTGAGTGTCTTGTAATATTTTGTCTAATGTAATATCTTGTATAGACACCTTTTATTAACCTGACACGTTCCACATCATTACGAAGTGTCGTATTCATGATCTGTGGAACAAGTACTAATCTAATCTAATCTGATCATCCGTCCGTCAAGTTCTTCCGTACACACTGTTTCACCAGGCTAGTATCGTTCCTACCACATTCAAAATAGCTGTGCCATGAAGTCACTAGAGTAAGAATTGGCTACGCGAGGGTTAAAATCTCCGTCTGGTCGTCCTGCTTTTGTTTTTCCGTGGATTCCCTAAATCGTTTCTAATGAAATCCTAATGTTTACTTCAGCAAGGTCATGGCATTTCCTTCTCCATCTTTGATCAGTTCCGATCAGTGGTCGTTGACGAGCTGTTAAATATTATTCTTCATCCTTCCATTCTTTAACTAGAATTCAACACCCATAACGCATGCCCCAGACTGCCACTCTACTTTTTGATATTACTTAAGCCAAAGTACTTAAGTGCCATTGTGACTACCAATATTCATCGTCAGTTACGTATTGCAAAATGCTGTTGTAAACCCCAGAACACAACGATTCAATAATGAAAAGAAACGTAAACGCTGCTCCGTTTTGTAAATGAATTCTATTCCAAATATTCTTTAACCACTTATCTATTGTATCAGGCTTGATTAAGTCTTTCCTTACTTTTGTCGTAAAATTGACCAGAGGATGTTTTATTAGATTCTGTGCTTTCTATTAAAGCCATTATTATATTAAATAAGAAACACTTATTGATGTTCTACAAAATTAGTTTATTTGGTCACCCACTTCCTTTAGGCTTCTTAGGCCTCTTCAGGTGACAACTGTGTGTCGTGAACACAGAAACAGTGAAGTGCTACTTACACGGATTTTATTTACACAGAAGATACGAACCTGACTTGTGGAGTGTTTACATAGGAAAATATTGCATTTTTTTATTGCGTAGAAGTAATTACATTAACCAAAAAAGGATACAAGGTTTTTTGTAGAGATACATTTAACAATTGATGAAAAATTATTCTGAATTTACAATTTCACTCTGTTCTTTGTAATTGAAACTTAATTTAAAAGAGGGGAGAAAGAAAATTAAGTTTGAGCATTTAGTACTAAGCTGGCATTCTGTGTCATGTTTGTTGATTTCAAGTATTTCTAACAGGGGCACTTTTCTACTTTTCTTTACAGAATGTAAATTCTATACCGTATGAGTGGTTTTCTGTTAAAAGATGATCGAAAAAACCTGAATCTTCCTCTCTTAATTTTCAACTTCTCCTACGTTCAGGTAACCTATCATTATAACCCATTGTAACAAACATATAATGAAAACTGATTTGAACACAGACCTGTTTTTTTTCAGTTACAATTGTGTGTACTGTTGGATCCATTGTTTATAATTTATCGAATTAATCTGATTTTATTTCGATTTAAAAAAGAGGCAGCGATCAACAGTTTATCGCTGTCTCCCTCGTAAATCAAAATAAAATCTGGTACCAGTAATTTGTCTCGGTCGTTGAACTGTGGCACGCCGTCGTTTGTAGACATAGCGTGGGCTCGTTTCAGGCGATGTTTCTTCCGTCGAGTGAGTAAGTTAGATGGAAGGTCAGCGCTGTTACAAGGCCCATCCTCTCGCCGAGGATGGCAACAAGACGTTGACAAATCTAGACGCTCCTGGTCGCGCGAAACTCCGAAGAGCGCTGTCTCTCATTCTTTCTTTCTCTCTCCGTTGTCGTGCTGCTTCGCTAAACCTTACAAGAGGACTCTTCTCTTCCACTCTGTCATGCAAAAAAGGCATTACGCATTTAACCGGCCTACTACCAGGTGTTTTTTCTCTCACTGAGTGCAGCTGGGGTCCTATCGATCCCAAGTAATTTGCTCAGGATATATTGGCAGTTATTTAACGAATTAACGCAAAAAGATACACTAAATTTGTTCAATGTAACAATAATGATTCTATTTTCATAAACATTACACTCAAGAAACAAAAATGAAATTTAGATTGAGGTGGTACTTAGTGCAAAATAATTAATAAATTTTAATGTGTTGTAAATATAAAATTGAACAAAACGTCAGTAAATATAAAATTGAACAAAACGTCAGTAAATATAAAATTAAACAAAAAGTCATTGGACATAGTTGACTCAGAGAGATAGAGAGAGAGAGAGAGAGAGAGAGAGAGAGAGAGAGAGAGAGAGAGAGGAAGTTAGATATTCTGAAAAAAAAACTTTGAAAATAAGTGAGATATGATTTTCCAATGTGCTTATAGGCCTATGTTGATCCCAGAGGAACTAAGACGGTTAAATTGTGTTTCTTATTTAATGTTTGTGACCATATGCACCCCCGCGCAAAAGTCAGCTTCAAAGAGGCGGAAACATGTACATTGTCGTTAGTCACATATTTAAGGGTTAAACCACTCATCGAATGAAGAATACAAGAAGGAAGATCGAGAATATAATAAAAAAGAAACCCAAGAAACTACAATCAACCACAAAGACGATATAAGGCTTTAGCTTGAGTCGCATAACTCACTCGGAAGATGGCCGGATGGTACACAGTCCGAATATCAATGGAACAAATGGAGTCGGTAGGGCTGCACGCCAGAAATCTGATGGAGCAATGAATGCGCCGGAAAAAAAATGGTCATTGAGGACAAAAATATCAAATGGCTGTAAGCACTGTGAGACTTAACATGTGAGGTCATCAGTCCCCTAGACATAGAACTACCTAAACCTAACTAACCTAAGGACATCACACACATCCATGCCTGAGGCAGGATTTGAACCTGGAGCACAGCAGCAGCGCGGTTCCGGACTGAAGCGCCTAGAACCGCTCGGTCACAGCGGCCGGCCATTGAGAACAGCTCTGTTTCTTACATTTTGTTGTCATATTTTATAAAGTGCAGCATTTTAATATGTGAGGTAAAATTTGTTCTCTCTTGTTTTGCAGACGACAGTCGAGTCAGATTTCCGGAGGAGGCTCACCCAGCCCAGGACCAGGGACACCTGCGGGTAAGTTCTGCCTAGCCCTTCCAAGCTTACTCTCTGTATTTTCTTTCCAGGTAAGGTTGATATTTCTCCCCAACTCCTCCTGATGCTGGAGCAATGACGCACGGAGACAAAGCAGAAACATAAGAAAACTAACAATTCTGAAGAGTTACAAGTGACTCTCGGTTTATAAGGCTCTGTACGTCAAAAGGCTGTACTCCGATAATTGATATTACAAACACTAAAGTATTTTTAATAGGGCTAGTGCCGGACTAAACACCATATACGAAATAGAAAGTGAAAGAAGTATCAACTACACTGTCGTGTGTTCAAGCAGCAACACCATAAACACGGTGGATGTGCCACAAGCGTCAGATTAGCAGGAAGTGTACTTCTTGCTTGACTACGCAAATGGTTAACATATCAGATCGTTCGCACAAAGTATGTAAGATTATCGGCAATCGCATTTTCTACATAAGGAAGGGCTAGACAGTGGGTTTCTCGTTCAAAACTCTCATTTCAGTGTTGGTTGTTTGTTAGATCATCGTCTTATGTCTCGTTTAAGAAGGAGAAAAGTCTACCAAGGTGGGTTACAATTCGAAAGCGGCGTTTCAAGACTGCGGTCTGTCGCTCCGCGCTATTCCAGATCGCGTTGGTTGGAATCCTAGGTCTGCTGTGTGAATATAGACCACAGGAGAACCATACTCAATACATGCAGGACCTCAACGTCCCTACGGGACTAGTGTCCGAGAAGGCGGACCCATAGTTCGCTCGGTCGTGCAGTATCGTGCAGTCACGTTACATACACCGTATCCGGAAATGGACTTGCTTGAAGCAAAACAAATACGAGGACCTGCTCAAAAGTAATGCCTCCGAATATTTTATATGAAAACCCTGAATGCTTTTTGAAATAAAACAAACGTTATTAGCATTCTACAACTCCATACTTCATGTCTACATATTAATTTCTCAATGTAGTAACCTTGGCGACGAACACATTTCTCCAAGCGTGAGACCAGTATTGTAGATACTATCACTGTAGAATGTCTGACATTGTTAATGAAGCCATAAACTCGGTTTTTATTTTGTAGAGTCCCGACCCGCGGATTTTTCCACCCAATTACATAATATTTCGTTTATCTAGCTGAAAATGACAGTAATGGGGCAAAACAGTTGCCATGTAGGCAATAAAAACCCCACAAAATGACAAAATACAAACGAGTATAGAACGTGGATTCAAGTTTTGAGTTACAAGGACTAGGTCCTTAGTAACTATAAATAACAGAAGATTTACAAATAATTTTAACGTTATATGTAACAATAGGGCAGCATGACATTTGAAATAAAAAGAGCAAAACATTGTTT
Organism: Schistocerca gregaria; assembly: GCF_023897955.1. NCBI lineage: Eukaryota > Metazoa > Arthropoda > Insecta > Orthoptera > Acrididae > Schistocerca > Schistocerca gregaria. The sequence continues at coordinate 667,566,243 of NC_064920.1, forward strand.
ACGATGCACAGTATTGCAATTTAAACATTACAATTTACAGTGTTACAGTACACTATTTACAATGATGTGTGACGGGCAGCATACATAAATACAATATGTTCGAACAATGGTTACTTCACTGCATGCCGGATGTCAGCCCCAGTCTGGATTCCAGAAGCGGTAATAGTATAAATTTAGGACCTTTATGTTTGTGGTGTTTCATATAGATAATTCACGAACGAATGTTGTTGCTAGAGGAAGGAAATCTGGCATAAAAGCTATCCGGCATGGATCGAATCTCTTCTGCGACAGTGTCTATTTTAAGTCATTGTGAATCGTTGTGTTCCTAACGAACCATGGAACGTTTACTATGGTGCACAATGCCTGCTGACTCACCTCTGCTTGCATAGCTTCATTACTATCAAAGTGAAATCCTCGAAGACGTTCTTCAATTTTTGGAAACAGGTGAAAATCGGATGGGGCCATGTTGTTACTGTATCGAGGATGATCGATGACCGTGGACACAAGGCGTCGGAAGGTTACAGATGTCGCAGCGTTCGTGTGAGATCTGCCATTGTCATGCTGAAGGAGAGGGTGCTTCGAGTGTGGCGCGTTTTCTGCAGTAAGAAACTCGATTAGAGCACGCTGTTTCTCAGGCACAGATTTCTTACGCACAGACGTATTTTCTTCACGCCGTCTTGTTACACACTTCAAGTTGGAACACCTCCTAGCGAAGTGAGGCAGTCCATGTGTAATATGCATGGCATGTAACACCTCAACCTAATGCGACAACAGAATAAAAATTGGGAGGCGTTACTTTTCGCCCCCCCCCCCCCCCTCACCCGCTCCCGGCCCCCCGAACAGACAGAGCGATAACGTCTGGGGCAATATGGACTGCCAACATGACGGCCACTGATGCAGCTTTCCTTTAGCGCAACCAGAGAGAGGCTTGCCGATGTCGTGCAGCCAGCAGCACTGGACACAGGAATGGCTTTTCAGACAAGTCCCAAATCTGCGTTCAATATCCCAATAGACAGATTCCTGTGAGGAGGCTCCGAGTAGTATGAACATTGCCAGGAAGTAGTGGTCACAGTCATACAGCGCCCAGCACCTGTTGTGATGATAATGCTGTGCCACTTGACACACAACACAATCATCTCTCGGTCACATAATCGGTGACCCGGAAAACAGCGGTTACGTTTCCGAGAAGGTATGGGCGACAGATGTGCCTTCTTTTCAAGCTTTCCGTGACGTCATCTTTCAACAACGTTACCAAAGATCGCATGTTGCTCTCTCTGTCATGACCTGTCTCCATACAGAGGTTGTTCGGCTGTTGACCTGCTCGCGCATTTCAAGGTCTCTCTGCCAATCGGAACATCTTTCCATGGGTTGTCGACAGACTGGCACACCATAGCTCGCCACCCAATATGACCGATCAAGCCTGGCGTAGATTTGAAGCAGCATGGAATGACGTACTCGCTTCTCTCATCCAAGTTCAAAAAATGGTTCAAATGGATCTGAGCACTATGGGACTCAACTGCTGTGGTCATCAGTCCCCTAGAACTTAGAACTACTTAAACCTAACTAACCTAAGGACATCACACACATCCATGCCCGAGGCAGGATTCGAACCTGCGACCGTAGCAGTCTCACAGTTCCGGACTGCGCGCCTAGAACCGCGAGACCACCGCGGCCGGCCATCCAAGTTCAATTCAACGCGATGCCCAGGATCAAAGAACATAAGCGACATTGCAGGTTGGGGCAGGTGGAGAAATCGTCCATGGCAGAGCACGCACTGAGTGAGACCGACCACCTAATAAAATTTGCCGACACGGAAGTTCTGGCCGTAGAGAAGCACTATCACACGAACTTGTTCAGAGAGGCTGTAGAAATACAAAAACTCACCAACAGTTTCAACAAGAAAGAAGAAAGCCTTAAGGTAAACGGATCCTGGCTTTTCGTACTGCAGCGAAGGACCGTCGCAGGTAGGAAGAGGAGAACCGCACCAGAAATGACCGCGGAGAAGCCCTCGGACGTTGGCGTGCCGGGTACATATAGTCTGCGACCGCGAGCTCGGCTCCAGTTCGCCACCGGCAATGGAAGGTAAAGGTTTGACAATGCCAGCCACTCGTGCTAGCGAAAAGTCAGTAAAATCATTAGATGAACGTCGGCCGAAGAACCCGAGACAGACACCAATAGGCAGTTTGTCAACAAGTGGCCACGAGAGCCATGCCTAGCTGAGCGCTGCCTAGGGATAGCACGCTGCAGTCGAATGGATTGCAGCATTTCAGTTGAATGTAAAGCACCAGTAGGGTCGCATTAGCGACGTCTGTGGAACAGTAGAGTGAACTGCCATGATCCCACGTAGAACAGCCGCGACCAGTGATCGGATTTAAAGTTACGCGCGGAATTACTGTCAACCAGGGGAATTGCTCGACTTGTGCACTGGAGTGAGCGATATGGTGTTAACGTGGAATGGGCTCCAATTGACAGGTAGTATTAAGAACTTACATCGCACAGACCGTCCAAATTCGACGGACGCATTGGATGATGGATATCTACAACTTCTGAATCAAAGAAACCATTGTATGAGTGCTCCAGAATTGAATTTGACTTTCGAAGGGGCTATGGTACGTCACGTATTCGTATCGCGTCAAACTGGTAAGAGACGATAGCATGAAGCGAGTACCACGCCGTACTCCGTAACACCACGGCTCCGTTACAGATTAGAAAGACACCATGCTCACTGGGCGCCCCGGGATTGACGCTTGTGTTATTTACGGACGAAACTCGGATCTTTTTGTACCCTGATAATCGCAGACGTGCATGGAGACAGCCCGATAATATCGAAAGCTTCCAACACTGTCCGACATGTGCAACAAGGGTCACGGTACATCTCTCGTGGTTGTTGAAGGCAGTCTCACTGCTTTACGGTACAAGGACGAGATACTGTGACCAACTGTGGGACGATATCGCCAAACGTTTGGTGAGATTTTCACCTCGATGATAACTCGCGTACTCACCGTGCTGTTCTCTTGAACACGTTGCTTCAGCATTCTAGTATCGCCAGAAAGGAGTGATCTGTCTATTTCCCGGACAAGAACCCAATCGAACATGTGTGGGATCGATGGAACGAAGTGGTTTTGGACGTCGACAACGACCATGTACTCTGCGGGACTCGCCATTGACGAGTGGGACAATTTGGATCATGATCTTATCCATGGTAAGCCACGATGGATTTAAGCCTGCATCCGAGCCAGGGGACGCTCTATCAGGTACTGACGTTGCTCAGAAGTACTGTGAAAACACGCCTCCCGCCACTCCCATGGGTGGATGTGGACACACTGAAAATGCCTCACAAGCACTTTTTGAATTTATAAATAAAGAGGTGATGCAAAACTTTTGTTGATTTTCTGTCTCGGTTTATTATGGTCTATATTAAGCGTTTCTTCTCTCTGACTGACGGCAGAAAGTATTCATTTCCCACCCATCTCCAACAGCCTCCTATGGCATCACATTTTAAACGCTTGTAATCATTTCATTTCTGTCTTCATCATAGTCAACATTTGCGCCCATTGACCTCAAACATGACTTTTAATCCATCTTTTTTTTATCTCAGTGTTTATAGTCCTGATTTTCAGCAGCTGTCTTTTTATGGCAAGGACTACTGGTTTGTGTAACACCCACTTCTACTTCTTTCTTGCATCTTCCTTCTTTTATCCATTATACTAACGAGATTCCAAATTTCATCCAACTCTTCAAGAGTATCTTGTCCAAGATTAACATTTAACTATTCACCAGCTGCACACGTCATTACCTTAGTTTTTGTTTTGCTTGAGCACATGTTACAGCGACCAGCTAGCACAAGTTCCATTTGACTGAGCACATAACTGAATTCCCTTACATTTTCAGTGACCACTGCTATGTCATCCTACTGATGATTACAAACAACTCTCACAACGACATCCTTCTCACTCTGACTCTTCTCTACACGAATGTTCACTATATTTACTTCTTACTATTTGTTCTTGTAACGGTACGATAAATAAATAAATAAATGAAGTACACAAATTGTGATCAACCCTGCCTTACTGATGTCTTAATTTTGGTCTCTTGTACGTTTCGGTCAATACTGACTACGTCAGTCTGCTTTACAAAATGAAATTGATTAGCGCTCTGTCCTTGTAGTTGGACACCACATTAGCTAAGAATGGAAAATATGTATTGTATTCCGTATTATCAAAAGACTTCTCTGAATCTACAAATACGAGGGTCAGTCAAAAAGTAATGCCTCCTATTTTTTTTCTACGTTTAATTGTCAGGAAATTTAAATGCAATTACATAGGTTGAAAACCACAACATTGAGGATCATTTTGTCATTTTTCAATGTAATCTCCGCCCATCTCTACAGTTTTGGTCCATCTTTGAACAAGGGCATGTATCCCAGCACGGTACAATGTAGTCATATGTTTCCTTGTTTCTCATAAATCTGCCTTCTGTTATTAACCACAGCGCTAGAATTACTCCTCGAGTGCCCCCTACCTTCCCTTAAGCAAAACTACTGCTCTGATAATTTACTTTCAGTTTATCGTTCCGTTATTTGATAAAACATTCTTCAGAATCTTTAACGCCTGTGATAATAGATTGCTTGTCTGTTTTCACATCTATACGTCCTTCGTCCTTGTTTTATCCGAAAGCGCAATAATTCAGTCTTCACAGAATCTGATGAAACTCTTCCAATTTTTAAATTTCATTTTCGAGCTTGTGTAGATCTTGCCTCGAGCTTTGTGGCACTGTGATGATAAGACTCTGGACTCACATTCGGAAGGATGGAGCTTGAAATTACCGTCCACACGTTCAGATTCAGCTGTTCCGGGTTTCCCTAAATTGCTTAAAGTAAATTTAAAATCAGCATAAACAGTCTCGACCTCAGTAAACCTTTATTTTTTTTTCACCCGTTTCGGTCAGTTACTGACCATATTTACACTTGATACTATGTTGGTAGGCGGTGAACGGAGCACGTGTTATGAATTCCACGAACGTCAAATGCAACTCGAACAGATAAACCGCTGTTCTTCACGACAAATATTCTCAAAAATTACTAAAAATTACTGGATGGTTTCTTTAAAAGGACGCCTACCCCTAGCTTGTGTTCCTCCCTAATCATGTAATCGTTGATGGTATGTTAAACACTTATCTTCCTAACTTCCTACATGCAACATCTACATTCTTGAAATTTGTGCCTATCTTACAACTGTTAACCAACCTCTGACGGTGTCCAAATACAAGTTCTGTGCTCAACTGTACTGACCCTAGACAACTATAGTGGAGACACACAAGGCTTATAAATGACCACAGCTATTACTCAGGATTCTGCCTGTGGTAAAACAGGCTTCATCCGTTTCAGGCACATAGGCAGTTAAGAGAGGGTCGAACATACATCGCCGCAGCACCCATTGTTCCAGCATGACGTGAGTTGCTTGCACTTTCTGTGAGTGATGGTGGTCTATTTGCTGTTAGCTTATTACTTCCCGAACATAATTGCACGTGCAATTGATATAGTACTGATTGAAGATTCCTCGCCCATGAGAGCCATATGCCGCGTGCTAATGGAATTTCATGTTACCAACCCTCAAGATGAAACGCCACATGTTGATCAGGTTTTGCCGGCCGGAGAGGCCGAGCGGTTCTAGGCGCTACAGTCTGGACCGCTACGGTCGCAGGTTCGAATCCTGCCTCGGGCATGGATGTGTGTGATGTTCTCAGGTTAGTTAGGTTTAAGTAGTTCTAAGTTCTAGGGGACTGATGACCTGAGCAATTAAGTCCCATAGCGCTCAGAGCCATTTGAACGATTTTTGATCAGGTTTTTCTTCCTTACAACATTAGCAACTAGATATATATGAATAAGTTTACTAAAGTGTACAAATAACGATTCGTAAGTTCTCTTACTTCACTTACATATTTCCCAGAACAAGTTGTTCTTCAGTACTTAGCCTTTCCGAATCTGTGTCCCAAATCTAAAGTTGTACATGTGCCCTCTTCCATCGTCGTGGGAGGTTTTATCACCATTACACAAAACAGATGCGACAAACGTCAGGACATAGCGATATGCACATGTACAGGTGGCCGTAGTATCGCGTACACAAAGTACATGAGGGCAGTGCATTGACGGAGCTGTCATTTGTACTCAGGTGATTCTTTTGAAAAGGCTTCCGGCCCGCCTGACGAAAAGGTTATGGCTGCACGATGTGAATTAACGCACTTTGAACGCGGAATGGTAGATGGAGATAGACGCATGACACATTCGGTTTAGGAAATCGTTTGTGGATTCAGTATTCAAAGATCCACAATGTCAGAGGTGTGCCGAGAATACCAGATTTCAGGCATTACCTCTCACCACGGACAACGCAGTAGCCGACGGCCTTCACTTAACGACCGAGAGCAGCGGAGTTTGCATGGAGCTGCCAAGCAACACTGCATGAAATAATCGCAGAAATCAATGTGAGAACGTACGACGAATGTATCCGTTAGGACAGCTGAGCTAGTACTTTGCTGACAGTTCGACATCGCCTGCAGCGCCCCCCCCCCCCCCCCCCCCTGGGCTCTTGACCATACCGGTTAGACCCTAGACGACTGGAAAACCATGAACTGGTCAGATGAGTCCAGATTTCAGTTGGTAAGAGCTGATGGTAGGGTTCGAGTTTGACGCAGACCCCATCAAGCCATGGATCCAAGCTGTCAACTAGACACTGTGCAAGCTGGTGGTGGCTCCTTAGTGGTGTTAGCTGTGTTTACATGGAATGGACTGAGTCATCTGGACCAACTGAACCGATCATTGACTGGAAGTGGTTGCGTTCGGACTTCATGTTCCCAAACAACGATGGAATTCTTATGGATGACAATGCACCATGTCATCGGGACATAATTGTTCTCGATTGGTTTGAAGAACGTTTTGGACATTCGACCGAATGATTTGGCCACCCACATCACCCGACACGAATACCATCGAACTTTTATGGAACGTAACCGAGAGGTCAGCTCGCGTACAAAAACCTGCAACGCCAACGCTTTCGCAGTTATGGAGGGCTGTAGAGGCAGCATGGCTCAGTATTTCGGCAGGGGACTTCCAACGACTTGTTGAGTCCACGCCACGTCGAGCTGCTGCACTACGCCGTGTAGAAGTAGGTCCGACACGATATTAGAGGGTATCCCATGACTTTTGTCACGTCAGTGTGTCGTTATAGACCATGAAGCGGCTGAAAACAGCAGAAAAAGGAAGATGCCAAACTTAAGTGTTACAATAAAATAGTGGAAAAACCACTGTGAACGTATATAATATATTATGAACCTAGAGAAGAAATAAGAGCCTGGACGTCACAGCTATAAAAGAAAACTACAGGAGCTTAAGAAAATCATAACTCATGCTACTGGTGTGTCAAAATAGAATTACTGAGCTACAGAGTGGGAAGAAAATGCTCCGAGGAAAATAGGCCAAGGTTCTGTTACTCGTCACCGGGGTCAGTATAGCTGCCATTAATAAACACATCGATACAAACTTACTGAATCCTGAGTAGTATATTCATGCGAAGTTGTGTATGTGAATGGACCAATGTGAAGTAATTTAGTCACTTTATTTACTCTTTATCACTGTGACTGAAGTAGATCAGCATCAGCGGTTGTGTGATACACACGAGTCATTCATATCAGCACATTGCAGTTATGATAACTATTATCTAATTATGAACCGAGAGACATGATAATAAACAAAAAATATTGCCCAAGAAAGGAAAGGCAGCACTCTCGTGTCTACGAACGTGCGAGGGCTTACATTCAAATGTTTATGAGCTGGTAGCGCTATGCTCGTGCACTATTGTTGTGAAAGACAACGCATCGTCGACACATTGACTGCAGGCTGGACAACAGGTTGGACGGTCCTGTGCCGATACTGAATAGCCATGTATTTACCCTCGATAACGATGAGAGGATCCCACACCCTTACGTGATACCGGTCCACAACGCAACTGATCCACCTGGCTTGGTGAACCCATGGGTCCGCATTCCTGAGCCGTGCACATGTATTTGGTTGCCTCCACACTCCTCTAAGACGATCATCAGCTGTCAGACACAACCTGCACTCGTCGGTGAAGCAGAACTGACGTCATTGATCCAAGTGTTCCGTTATCCACCTTCTCCGTTGAACACTGTGCTCGGGGAGCGGGTGGGTGGAGGGGGGGGGAGGAGGGAAAAGTTATATGGACGCCAAGAGGCTACTGATCGTGTGGTGACATTTGAGTGCGGTCGGTCGATACAGCCCTCCCAGTTGCGTGCATGAAGATAGCGCGCAGTTCTGTTGCATTCTTCTCAAGGTATCTGTGCGCCATATTTTGTAGGTAGTGGTCATCAGATAGTGTTGTTGAGCGTGAGCGACGACTGCGAGGCAGATCTTCAATATTTCGAGAGACACGATACTAACTGAATGTTCGAATGTCATCGCTGTGGTGTACGCCAATTCAGCGGTCAACTTCCCGCTCTGACAACCTTTCTTGACGTAAAGTGAGAATGCGTGCACCGTCTAAAGCATGAAATGACTCTTAAGGCCCCACGCGTAAAATCAAGAGTGCTTGCGCAAGCATGCACAAATTCCTCGCGTCTCCACAAGGCTTGTACAAGCATCAGTTTGTTTGTCAGAAAATATCGACTTCAGACGACGATGCTATGGCCTAGGCAGCCTTTTTTCTTCTATTACAAAGAAATACAAAGAAAGAGGAAATTTGATATGTGGAGTGGATAGTGTGTGAAGAACCGAAAATACTGGGTGATCAAAAAGTCAGTATAAATTTGAAAACTTAATAAACCACGGAATAATGTAGATAGAGAGGTAAAAATTGACACACGCGCTTGGAATGATATGGGGTTTTATTAGAACCAAAATGCAGGATGGCGCTCCACCCCATATTGTTAGGCGCGTGAAAGATCTCTTGCGCGCGTCGTTTAGTGATGATCGTGTGCTCAGACGCCACTTTCGTCATGCTTGGCCTCCCAGGTCCCCCAGACCTCAGTCCGTGCGATTATTGGCTTTGGGGTTACCTGAAGTCGCAAGGGTATCGTGATCGACCGACATCTCTAGGGCTGCTGAAAGACAACATCCGAGGCCAATGCCTCACCATAACTCCGGACATGCCTTACAGTGCTGTTTACAACATTATTCTCGACTACAGCTATTGTTGAGGAATGATGGTGGACATATTGAGCATTTCCTGCAAAGAACATTATCTTTGCTTTGTCTTACTGTGTTATGTAGTTATTGCTATTCTGATCAGATGAAGCCCATCTGTCGAACAATTTTTTGAACTTTTGTAATTTTTTGCTTCTAATAAAACCCCATGTCATTCCAAGCATGTGTGTCAATTTGTACCTCTCTATCTACATTATTCCGTTATTTATTCAGTTTTCAAATTTATATTGACTTTTTGATCACTCGGTATTATTCCCATGGTAACTGCTCGCGTTAGCCATGGGACAAAAGTTGTTTGACAGCATTACTGTTCTCCCCTGCTTTTTTTTTCATGTAATAATGAATTCTTTAACTTGTCCTATAATACAGGACAACCTTTCTATAGAATGTAATTTAACAGGGTCAGACAATAGCTAAATCAAATAAAATTACTGCCAAATGCTTGCAAGAGCCTGGCTATTCTTGGCACACACGTCAAGGATGCACACGCTTGAATGCTTGGACTGGCATGCGTAATCGAAAATCGATCAAGCATGAAGCTGCTTGTACAGTCGCGACGCTTACGCAGATTTATCCTACACACCCTCAAGCATGCTTGCGCTAGCACGCTTGTGCATGTGTGCTTGTCAAGTATGCAGTTACGTGTGTGGCGGCCTTCGAGGCACGTGGGCAGACTGCACAGAGTAAACAAGCCGCACCATCCAGTGTGCGATTGGAGAGACCACGCGCTTTGATGAACTGCACTGAGAATGCTGGTTTACTTCTACTTCCGTCACACAGGTGTCTGTGTGTAGCGATTTCTCGGGCTCATTAGAGTATCGAGAACAAGGCCTCACAGTCCCATAAGTGGTCTGTTGTGAACAGCAGACAATTTGAAAGGCGCCTCGGTAGCCATTGTGGTGGTAAACTTACGCTCCTTTGGTTATAACACATCTCTGAATTACGTCTCAAACATAACGTCTCATTTAAGTATGTAATTACAAGATAGCAATTTAACTTATGAACAAACGGCCATTTTTTTACGTACTGCAAGAAATTTGCCATAACTGTTTGTTCACAACTAAATGCAACTTATCACGTTAGCACGAGAGCGAACTGTAGCATTTAGTTGTTTAGTGCTGAAATATATTTGATGATGATGATGTTTTGGTTTGTGGGGCGCTCAACTGCGCGGTCATCAGCGCCCGTACAAAGTCCCAATTTGTACACAGTCCTTTTCTCATTCCAGTCTAGCCACTGTCACGAATGATGATGATGATGATGTTGATGATGATGATGATGATGATGATGATGATGAAATGATGAGGACAACACAAACACCCAGTCCCCGGACAGAGAAGAAATATATTTGACATCACATGATTTTTTCCAGTATCTGGTACACTACATTACTAGCGTTTTATGCCACATGAGGTATGCAGCTGAATTTCATATCGGACTGTGTGGTATTCTCAGCAACATTTTACAGCACCATAAAAAGAAACGTCTTGACACTCGTGTTCGCCTGTACCTTCAAAAACAGCAGCTACTGTTAAAGAAAAATGTAGTCAGTAATGCGTACCCTATGAAAATGCGAGTGCTGTGACTGTGAGTAAAATATCTAAAGGTATTCACGTACCTTGGATATTGGTTCATTTCCCCAATTCATTCGTACAGTCAGACGCTGCACAACGTTTCACTATTTCTCTTCGCGTACACTGGGATTTGTACACAGTACTGTTATGACTAACAAATACAAGTTCAGGCGACCGCTCACGATATGCGGGAAATCGGGTTTGAGTCTCAAAAGTGGTTCAAATGGTTCTGAGCACTATGGGACTTAACTTCTGATGTCATCAGTCCCCTAGAACTTAGAACTACTTAAACCTAACTAACCTAAGGATATCACACACATCCATGCACGCGGCAGGATTCGAACCTGCGACCGTAGCGGTCGCGCGGTTCCGGACTGTAGCGCCTAGAACCGCTCGGCCACTTGGCGGACGTCACCTGACGCCCATTGAAGTTCGTTACTGATCCAGTCACTCAGTTTTTTTATTACAGAGGGCAGCTAACCCTCTGACCGAACACGCTGAGCTACTGTGCCGGCATCCACTCGGGCCGGCGTTTGAGTCTCGGTCAGGCACAAATTTTCATCAGTCACAAACAGCTGACGTCAATCCGTATTCGCAAAAAGTTAATCGCTTTCGTATTATTTACCACAGCTGTAACCGTCATAATAGTGCCTGTTCCTACACACATGCATGCCAGTCTGAAGGGAATTGTGATGTGAAGATACGGACGCTGTATAAACAGAGACCTTGTAACCATCAGTAATTATACCTGTATTCACACGGTTAGTAATTTGATGAGATAAGGTACTAAAAACACTGTAACATCTCCTTACAATCATATGAGTTAGTAGTGAATGACCAAGTATAAGCAGTTCTCTGCTTGGTTTTCTTCCAGCGGTGACAGCGATGTCAACAAACAAGGTATGCTGCCGGTTGGTTTCATATGGGTAGAAGCTGACAGGACAAAGTACTGTTGACAAAATTATTTCAACAGTTGCCTATACGTCACGAGAAACAAGATAGTAAGATGAATCAGTTGTCGCAAGAGGGGCCTGTCTTTACTAATGATAACCGAGAGACAAGCAATGGGCTTGATTCATGGTCTGCCCGTTATGGGCGAGAAATGTAGAATACAATGTTAGCTGATGACTCTGTGGATGGAAATGTAAGGTGAAGTATGTGTACCTTTAAACTGAGAGGCGTTGAATTTTTTGTAAATTGCTAGAACCTGCAGGAAAGAAAGACCAAACTGCCATAGGGTGAAGGAAATCAATTTAAGACGTTGGAGAATATGCCATACGCTTTTCACGCTTTGAGCACATCAAAATCATTTGGTGCATCGTACATACACTGTGATACAATACGATAAAAAATCTTGTGAAAACCTGTTTTAACAGGTAGATGGGCCACAATGGAAAAGACTGGAGCGATTGATGGAGTGGGGAGAACATTAACACTTCAAATATTAATTTTAAAGTTTCAAACTCACACAAAACTTCTCACTGATAACCCAACAACAATACTAAATACAGTTATCCTATACAGTGTAAAAACTTGCAATTAAATTATTTCCTTAATGGAACCAATGTGTAAAAGAATATGCCACAATCATATCAGTACTGACAGTAAAATTTACAATTTAACTTCTTAAAAATGGAACCTTTTACGCACGTCTTTGAATTATTGTTCTTTCTTAGGAATTTCAATTACCTCAATCTTATTCAAACCAGTAATCAACTGTCTCCCTTCGACACTTTCTCACAAGGCAGAATAAGCATAACCAAATCAACTACAAAATCTTTAAACTTAAGAGTATATACAATGAAGACATAAATGGGTATACAAATTTTGTTTGCGACTTATAGAAGACTCAGTGGTAACCAAATGATCTTTATATTCATTAACATTGCTTTTGATATAAATGGAACATTGCTTCTCTTTTAGTAACATCTGATTGTGTCACGCCCGCTGCTCCACCACACACCTTGTACAATGATATGCTCTCCATCCATCTTCCTGAGCCCCAGATGCATATAGGAGAATGTCAACTTTATCATCTGAAACAGTTTAGTACCAGAAAACAGAAACAACAGTAATTTTTGGAAGTCAAATAGCTTCGACTGCAGCCACTTGATACCACAACGGTCTTTACCTGGGTAATTAATGAACATCCAGACACAAATGAGCATCAACTAATTCCATAATAAATTAGTGACAACCCCACTTCATGAATGCCTTTTGTGCAACACACCCAGGCAACCATTTAGTCTCTAATTCAAAGACTGCACAATCCAGCTGCACAATCCAGTTGCACAATCCACAGAAGACAGGGTTTTAATCACAAGGGTGCACAGTGTGATACTTGATACTGAAGCACCAGAAGTTATTCGACGAATATCAGACCTGTGGTGTGAAAAAGCTTGCTAGGTTGTGTATATATATATATATATATATATATATATATATATATATATATATATATATATATACAACCTATATATATATATATATATATTCGTTGTTTCATTCTTGATACTGAGGAAAGCGGGAAAGCAGCTCGAGGGCTTATGGACTGGGCTTGGCCCTTTCGCATGCTTACACAAATTTTACCTCTAAAATAGCGCGTAAACAAAAATTATTCTCACACATTATTTGAGCCGACGATGGAAATGATTTGGTTTGGTATAATATATTTTTTGTCAAGGGGGCATTGCTAAGATTGCTTATCAGTCACTAAACTGTTATGCGACTGCTACGGTCGCAGGTTCGAATCCTGCCTCGGGCGTGGATGTGTGTGATGTCCTTAGGTTAGTTAGGTTTAAGTAGTTCTAAGTTCTAGGGGACTGATAACCACAGCAGTTGAGTCCCATAGTGCTCAGAGCCATTTGAACCATTTTGAACTAAACTGTTTTACGATTTTGTTTGGCTGTGGAAGCTATCATGATGTTGTTATTTTGTGTTAAGTAGAGATATTGGATTTTAAATTAAATTTAATTTTGAAATTAATAGCCACGCGGGATTAGCCGAGCGGTCTAGGGGCTGCAGTCATCGGCTGTGCGGCTGGTCCCGGCAGAGGTTCGAGTCCTACCTCGGGCATGGGTGTGTGTGTTTGTCCTCAGGATAATTTAGGTTAAGTAGTGGGTAAGCTTAGGGGCTGATGACCTTAGCAGTTAAGTCCCATAAGATTTCACACACATTTGAACATTTGTACATTTTGCAGTTAATATCTCTACTTAGCACAAAATAACAACAGCACTTATATGCTTAAACTATGTTTCCTTCACTGTGTAATTTCTGGTTTTGTGTTCTTTTTGTTTATGGAGAATTGTCATAGAAGAATCACTAAGCTTCGGAATGTGTATTAATAACAAGTAAGCTGAGCAGTAATTTACAAGTTGCCAAAATTCCAAAAGAAGAGTCTCAGGGTTGGAAACCTTTAAGGTTCTTATAGTTCGTAGCTGAATATGAATTTTCCGATTCTCTTGCCTGTCTCATTTTGGCATTAAGGTTTTTCTCAACATTGTTTAGGTAGCGTCAAATGAGAGGATTTTTTCAAAACTGAAACTAATTAAGAATTACTGTAGGTCCACTACGAAACATGCACGACTTTCTACACTCCTGGAAATTGAAATAAGAACACCGTGAATTCATTGTCCCAGGAAGGGGAAACTTTATTGACACATTCCTGGGGTCAGATACATCACATGATCACACTGACAGAACCACAGGCACATAGACACAGGCAACAGAGCATGCACAATGTCGGCACTAGTACAGTGTATATCCACCTTTCGCAGCAATGCAGGCTGCTATTCTCCCATGGAGACGATCGTAGAGAGGCTGGATGTAGTCCTGTGGAACGGCTTGCCATGCCATTTCCACCTGGCGCCTCAGTTGGATCAGCGTTCGTGCTGGACGTGCAGACCGCGTGAGACGACGCTTCATCCAGTTCCAAACATGCTCAATGGGGGACAGATCCGGAGATCTTGCTGGCCAGGGTAGTTGACTTACACCTTCTAGAGCACGTTGGGTGGGACGGGATAAATGCGGACGTGCATTGTCCTGTTGGAACAGCAAGTTCCCTTGCCGGTCTAGGAGTGGTAGAACGATGGGTTCGATGACGGTTTGGATGTACCGTGCACTATTCAGTGTCCCCTCGACGATCACCAGAGGTGTACGGCCAGTGTAGGAGATCGCTCCCCACACCATGATGCCGGGTGTTGGCCCTGTGTGCCTCGGTCGTATGCAGTCCTGATTGTGGCGCTCACCTGCACGGCGCCAAACACGCATACGACCATCATTGGCACCAAGGCAGAAGCGACTCTCATCGCTGAAGACGACACGTCTCCATTCGTCCCCCCATTCACGCCTGTCGCGACACCACTGGAGGCGGGCTGCACGATGTTGGGGCGTGAGCGGAAGACGGCCTAACGGTGTGCGGGACCGTAGCCCAGCTTCATGGAGACGGTTGCGAATGGTCCTCGCCGATACCCCAGGAGCAACAGTGTCCCTAATTTGCTGGGAAGTGGCGGTGCGGTCCCCTACGGCACTGCGTAGGATCCTACGGTCTTGGCGTGCATCCGTGCGTCGCTGCGGTCCGGTCCCAGGTCGACGGGCACGTGCACCTTCCGCCGACCACTGGCGACAACATCGATGTACTGTGGAGACCGCACGCCCCACGTGTTGAACAATTCGGCGGTATGTCCACCCGGCCTCCCGCATGCCCACGATACGCCCTCTCTCAAAGTCCGTCAACTGCACATACGGTTCACGTCCACGCTGTCGCGGCATGCTACCAGTGTTAAAGACTGCGATGGAGCTCCGTGTGCCACGGCAAACTGGCTGACACTGACGGCGGCGGTGCACAAATGCTGCGCAGCTAGCGCCATTCGACGGCCAACACCGTGGTTCCTGGTGTGTCCGCTGTGCCGTGCGTGTGATCATTGCTTGTACAGCCCTCTCGCAGTGTCCGGAGCAAGTATGGTGGGTCTGACACACCGGTGTCAATGTGTTCTTTTTTCCATTTCCAGGAGTGTATTTTGGCAGTTTCGTCGAAAAACAGTGTAACTATAGGCATCGATTTTTGGTTATTTATATTGCCTCATTAACAACCAGTTAAACTCTGTTATTTACAAAAATGTGTTTTACTTGTTTTCAACGATAAGAACTGTTTACAAAATAGTTAACATTGTACTCTGCTTACTTAACCACTTCCACCAAAAAACTGAATCCTCCAAAAAATTATTTCGCGTTTTTGTGTGGTTTGGGGGGGGGGGGGGAGGAAAGAGGGTGTCAAATTAAAAGTCCCCATTTGGTGCCAAACTACCTAGCTATGCCTCAGATGATAATTTGTTTGTATTTGCTGTCACATTATACCAGTTGACGCTGCGCAAATCTTTTGGCCAGTCATCGGAAGTCGCACACTTGTTTCCAGATCGCTCGTGTCGTCTTACGTGCCTTGTGTTTACACGCAGGTGATGGAGTGAGCGCAGCGCCAGCGCCACCGCCCTTCCCCGCCCCTGCACCGCCAGCGCCACCCCCACCGCCGCCTCCAGGTGCTGGAGCCTTGCCTGCCGTTCGTATTGCCACTGAGGTAAGTCTCTCAAAGCAGGTTGTGCACTCTCTCTCTCTGAATGTTTACTTAATTCGCAAAATGTTACTAGTAATGTATCATCTATGTGATCCAAGTTATTATAAAGTTGGATTGATATGCCTCTTTAATTCTATAAAAGAGCAGGAAATTTTTCTCTTACACTACTGGCCATTAAAATTGCTACACCACGAAGATGACGCGAAATTTAACCGACAGGAAGAAGATGCTGTGATATGCAAATGATTAGCTTTACAGAGCATTCACACAATGTAGGCGCCGGTGGAGACACCTGCACCGTGCTGACATGAGGAAAGTTTCCAACCGATTTCTCATACACAAACAGCAATTGACCGGCGTTGCCTAGTGAAACGTTGCTGTGATGCCACGTGTAAGGAGGAGAAATGCGTGCCATCACGTTTCCGACTTTCATAAAGGTCGTATTGTAGTCTATCGCGATTGCGGTTTATCGTATGGCGACATTGCTGCTCGCGTTGGCCGAGATCCAATGACTGTTAGCAGAATATGGAATCCGTGGGTTCAGGAGGGTAATACGGAACGCCGTGCTGGATCCCAACGGCCTCGTATCACTAGCAGTGGAGATGACAGGCATCTTATCCGCATGGCTGTAACGGATCGTGCAGCCACGTCTCGATCCCTGAGTCAACTGATGGGGACGTTTGTAAGACAGCAACCATCTGCACGAACAATTCGACGACGTTTGCAGCAGCATGGGCTATCAGCTCGGAGACCATGGCTGCGGTTACCCTTGACGCTGCATCACAGACAGGAGCGCCTGCGATGGTGTACTCGACGAACCTGGGTGGACGAATGGTAAAACGTCATTTTTTCGGATGAATCCAGGTTCTGTTTACAGCATCATGATGGTCGCATCCATGTTTGGCGACATCGCGGTGAACGCACATTGGAAGCGTGTATTCGTCATCGCCGTACTGGCGTATCACCCAGCGTGATGGTATGGAGTGCCATTGGTTACACGTCTCGGTCACCTCTTGTTCCCATTGACGGCACTTTGAACAGTGGACGTTACATTTCAGATGTGTTACGACCCGTGGCTCTACCATTCATTCGATCCCTGCGAAACCCTACATTTCAGCAGGATAATGCACGACCGTATGTTGCAGGTCCTGTACGGGCCTTTCTGGATACAGAAAATGTTCGACTGCTGCGCTGGCCAGCAAATTCTCCAGATCTCTCACCAATTGAAAACGTGTGGTGAATGGTGGCCGAGCATCTGGCTCGTCACAATACGCCAGTCACTACTCTTGATGAACTGTGGTATCGTGTTGAAGCTGCATGGGCAGCTGTAACTGTACGCGTCATCCGAGCTCTGTTCGACTCAATGCCCAGGCGTATGAAGGCCGTTATTACGGCCAGAGGTGGTTGTTCTGGATACTGATTTCTCAGGATCTATGCACCCAAATTGCGTGAAAATGTAATCACACGTCAGTTTTAGTATAATATATTTGTCCAATGAATACACGTTTATCATCTGCATTTGTTCTTGGTGTAGCAATTTTAATGGCCAGTAGAGTAGCTTCACAGTTTTTCTAACGTTAACCATTTGGTCATTTATGTATCTATAAGCTGTATCGTATCTTTGTATATATTCAACCTCTCTTGCTGGCCGCTGTGACCAAGCGGTTGTAGTCGCTTCAGTCCGGAACCACGCTGCTGCTGCGCTCGCAGGTTCGAATCCTGCCTTGGGCATGGATGTGTGTGATGTCCTTAGGTTAGTTTGGTTTAAGTAGTTCTAAGTCTAGGGGACCTCAGATGTTGAGTCCCATAGTGCTTAGAGCCGTTTGAACCATTTTCAACCTCTCTTCCTAAACCAATGGATCAATTTCACTCATACATGGTACACATATCACTTAATGTCTGTAAAGAAGCATTATGAGGATAAGGTAACCTGCCGCCTACAGAGGTGGAGGTGAGGGTGGAAAAATAGTGTTTCTTCTCTGTGAAATACCCAGAGGACCGTGTGTCCAATTGGATTTCCGACAGGACCGGCGTGTTGTGCTGACAGTATTGGAATACACTGCAGGCCGTATATGGGTGGACGGCCTCGGCTGTGTGGAAGCGGTGGGGTGGGGGGAGGGGGGGGCAGTGTCAGGTGGGACAAGTAGATGGTTGGAGATAGACAGAGGGGGGAGAAGGGGATGGACAGAGAGGAGGGAGGGGAAGTGGACAGAGGGAAGGGGAGGAGGCGATGCACAGAGTGAGGGGGGAGGAGACAGACAGAGAGAGAGGAAGAGAAAGAAATGGACTGAGGGACAGAAGGAGATGAACAGAGTGAGGGGTGGTGGTTTATGAAGCAGATGGAAGATGGAGAGGGGGTAGTTGGCACGTTGAAAAGGAATAGGGTGGAAGAGGGAGAGAGTGTGAGGTGGAAGAGGAAAAGTATGTAAATGGAATAGAGAGACAGTGTGAAGAGACAGATGGAAGTCAGAGGGGGTTTGAGGAACCAGGCAGAAGAGGGACAGATTAAGAGGAGGCAGGTGGAAGATGTACAGGGTGTGAGAAGACAGTTGGAAAAGGGACAGAGTGTGATGAAGAAGGTGGAAGAGAGGGGAAAGGAACTGAAGGGGGAAGGGAGAGTAAGTGCGAGATTTGAATTTTTCGTGATTATTTTAATGAAATCACTTCAACAAAATTTGATATATACATGATTCATTTGTCAACGTGTTTCGGGACCAACGGCATGGCACACGGCTGAATATCAAAGATAATTTTAACATCCTTTCTTAAGTCGTATCGTGTAAAACAGCAGAGCCCTATCTTTATGCAATATGTGACATAAGCATACATGGACGATGCTGCAGGCAAGAAGCTGTGTGTGTGTGTGTGTGTCCACTGTAAACTGAACAGTAACGGCCCCATAATACTCCATTGAGGTGCTCCCGAAATTACTTGTGCTGACTTCTATCGGCATGAAAATTCTGAATCCCGTCACAAATCTAGTCCGATACTCGGTAAGCTGGTATTTTGTCAGTAAATGACAGTACAGAACGATACAGAATGCCATAGGAAAGTCAATGGACAAATCAATTCAACGTTTATCTCACAACTGTCACCGATCTGATAAATGCTTGCTACACTAGATCACATTTGCACATAACTGTACACCGTCCGTGGATGCACCGGTAACATTTGAGTTAGCTCATTTATTCCACCATATTTACAATGCTCCAGGAGCCTTTGTTTGACAATAGATAAAAGGACGAAAAAGAACGTTTATTTTAAACAGGTGAACTAAAAACAACCTGCAGGTAATGGAAAAATTCCGAACACATATTGGAAAACACAATAAAAACTGCATTGAATATAACTACTGGTGCTCGTGAGAGAGAAAACAAGTTGATCAGTGTTATTGAATAGATGAATTTAAACGTGGTCGCATGGACGTTGCAAACTTGTCGCGTTCTAAACGCATACGAGGTGCGTTCAAAAAGAAACCGGACTTTTGAAATACTGAGATAAGCAGCAGAGAGAGTGCCGGCTACTGAGCGCATCTAGCGTCAGGTTTGGATAACAAACTGCTATTTGCTTCGTGTCGCTCTGACAATTAGCAAGCGAACCACAGCCTCTGAAGTAAGTACGTGTACAGCCTGCTCGTCGGGTTTGTGCAATGAAGGAACTTGAAGCACAAAGTGTGTGTGTTAAATTCTGATACAAAATTGGCAAAACTTTCACAGGGACGTTCCAAATGCTTAGCGAAGCCTACATGGAGGACTGTATGAGTCGCACACAGTGTTACGAGTGGTTTAAACGCTTCCAACAGTGCAGAGTTTCGGCCTGTGACGATTTCAAATCTGGACGGCCTTCCACGACAACAGATGATGTTGGCCATGTGGATAGTGTTCGTGCTGTGATTCGCGGAAATTTTCGTTTAACTGTTCGGGAAGTTGCTGAGGAGAGGGGGATCATACCATCAACATTTGAGTGACAAACGAATGCGTCGTCAGGGCAAAATTCGTACCGCGTTTGATGACTGAAGATCAGAAAGAGACCCGGGTTGAAATGTGCGAGGAACTGTTTGCCGCTGTTAATGACAAGCAAAACGTTGTTAAGAACATCATAACGGGCGATGAGACATGGGTTTACGTCTATGATGCTGAAACGACGATGCAGTCGGCGCAGTGGGTGGGCAAGGGGTCACCTCGTCCGAAAAAGCACGCATGAGTCGGTTAAAGATCAAGGTGAGGTTGATTGTGTTTTTTGAATACAAAGGTAATATCCATTATGAATTTGTGCCACGTGGTCAGATGGTAAACAAGGAAGTCTACCAGAGAATCCCAGTGCGCATGAGGGATGTTGTGAGCAAGAAGAGGCCTGAACTATGAAAAAACCAGAATTGGATGTAGCATCATGGCACTGCGCCAGTTCACGCGTCACTCCTTGGCTGGATCTATCTTGCAAAACACCACATTCCCGTTGAGCCCCATACAACGTATTCTCCAGAGCTAGCCCTAGCAGACTTTTTCCTGTTTCCCAAACTGAAAAATAGGTTAAAAGGACGTCATTTCCAAAGCATAGAGGAGCAATGCGATGAGAAATCTGCGCGCCATCCCACAAAATGTGTTCCAGGAGGCGCTCCAAAACTGGAAGAAACGTTGGGAGCGGTATATTGCCAGTAGAGGAGACTGTTTTGAAGGGACAGTGCTTTAAATGTTGTACTATAAACAATAAAGCTGACACAGCAAAATTTCTTTTTTTAACACACTTTGTATTTTAGATTTCTTCCGAATATCTAAGTCCGCAGCTCGTGGTCGTGCGGTAGCGTTCTCGCTTCCCGCGCCCCGGTTCTATTCCCGGCGGGGTCAGGGATTTTCTCTGCCTCGTGATGACTGGGTATTGTGTGATGGCCTTAGGTTAGTTACGTTTAAGTAGTTCTAAGTTCTAGGGACTGGTGACCATAGATGTTAAGTCCCATAGTGCTCAGAGCATTTTGAACCGAATATCTAAACTCCGTGACATCGTGATAGAAAACTGTCGCTTTGAGATTTGTGATACAATGTTGGTAGTAATTGAATATGAAATGAGAAAGGAGACGGTATCCGATTACAAAATAATTTGCAATCTTTTGGAGTCAACCATATCGTCTAAGGCGTATACGACGAAACACTGTTGTTGTTGTTGTTGTGATCTTCAGTCCTGAGACTGGTTTGATGGAGCTCTCCATGCTACTCTGTCCTGTGCAAGCTTCTTCATCTACCAGTACCTAGTGCAGCCTACATCCTTCTGAATATGCTAAGTGTATTCATCTCTTGGTCTCCCTCTACGATTTTTACCCTCCACGCTGCCATCCAATAATAAATTGATGATCCCTCGATGTCTCAAAACATATCCTACCAACCGATCCCTTCTTCTAGTCAAGTTGTGCCACAAGCTCCTCTTCTCCCCAATTCTATTCAATACCTCCTCATTAGTTATGTGATCTACGACGAAATACTATGAAATGAGATTAACAAGGAAAGCGCAGCACGAATGACTTATCTCTGTTGAGCATGTCCTTGGAAAGTGCGATGCATTTGTAATGGAAACAGCATGTAACGGAGGAAAGGGAAGGGTAAACTGGCTGGGCTGATAGCAGGAAATTTAAAGGGGGGAGGAACTACATCTCATGGTGGAAACTCTTTTTTAGTGTAAGATCAGTGTCCAGTGGGAAACTCAGCCATGCAAGTACTAAAGATGTCAAAAAAGTTCAAGATAGTTGCAAAAGTAAAATGAAAAATGTTAGTATATTTCATCAAAATATTGGGGGATTGAACAATAAAATTGATGAGCTTCTGCTTTGTTTAGAAGATATAGAAACTGAGAATGTAATAGATGTACTATGCCTGTCTGAGCATCACATTGTCACTGATATGCAAAAGGTTAGCATCAATGGGTACAAATTAGCTGCACATGTAAGTAGAGATAATATGATGAGAGGAGGAGTTGCCATATATGTCAAAAGCTTCCACAGTGCAAAAAATTTAGAAACTAAAAAATTTTGTGTAGAGCAACATATGGAAGCATGTGCCACTGAACTTAAACTAAAGGATGGCACTTTCATAATTGTAACAGTGTATAGGTCCCCCTCAGGGAATTTCCAGCTATTTCTGGAAAACTTGGATGCTTTGTTGTGCTATCTGTCAGACAGGGGGAAGCAAATTATCATTTGTGGGGATTTCAATGTTGATTCCCTGAAAGAGTGTAATAGGAAGAATGACCTTTTAGTATTACTCAGTTCTTTCAATTTGAGCTCCGTCATTGATTTTCCTACTCGGATAACAAAGAACAGCAGTACATTGATAGATAACTTTTTTATAGACCAAGATAAGTTTAAGGACATAAATGCTTATCCTGTTGAGAATGGTCTTTCAGATCATAGTGCACAGCTTGTTACAGTACATGACATAGCTCCATGCAGTATAATAAATCAGACTTTCAAAGCAGTGCGTTCAATTAACAATATAAATGTTGCAAACTTTAGGGAAAGCCTACAGCAGCTAGACTGGGATGAAGTGTATAAGGAACCCGATGCAAACTTGAAATATAACTTATTTCACAATACATTTTTAAGGGTATTTGAAAATTGTTTTCCCAAGAAAATAGTTAAACATAATTCCAAGAAAACATATAATAAACCTTGGCTAACTAAAGGAATAAGAATATCTTGCAACCGCAAAAGAGAACTGTATCTAACAGCAAGATGGAGTACTGACCCCGAAATTGTTCAATATCATAAAAACTATTGTGCGGTACTAAGAAAAGTTATTAAAAAGTCCAGAAGCATGTGTATCATGTCTGAGATCAGTAACTCTGATAATAAAATTAAAGCAATTTGGAATATTATTGAAAGGGAAACAGGGCAACCAAGAGCACAGGAAGACTTTAGTGCAATAAAATTGAATGACAAGTGCACTAACAAACAATCAGAAATTGAAAATATTTTGAATAATCATTTTTTAAATGTTGTGGAGAAAATAGGATCTAGATCTTCACTAGAAGAGGCAAGGCTATTAATAGAAGAGGCGATACCTGCACAGTTTGAAACAGCTGTAATTCCACCAACCTCTCCCTCTGAAATCAGTAAAATAATAAACTCACTGAAAAGTAAAAGCTCTTACGGAATTGATGGCATTTCCAGCAAAGTACTTAAAGCTTGTTCCCCACAGATAAGTAGAATTCTCAGCCACGTATGTAATAGCTCTTTGGAGCAGGGTGTTTTCCCTGATAGACTGAAATATGCCATTGTAAAACCATTGCATAAAAAGGGGGATATGTCGGATGTCAACAACTACCGCCCAATCTCTCTTCTGACAGCTCTATCAAAAATTTTTGAGAAAGTAATGTATTCAAGAGTAGCCTCCCATATTTGTAAAAATAAAGTACTAACAAAATGTCAGTTTGGTTTTCAGAAAGGCTTTTCAACAGAAAATGCTATATATGCTTTCACTGATCAAATATTAAATGCTCTGAATAACCGGACATCACCCATTGGTATTTTTTGTGATCTCTCAAAGGCCTTTGATTGTGTAAATCATGGAATTCTTTTAGATAAGCTAAATCATTATGGTTTGAGTGGGGCAGTGCACAAATGGTTTAATTCATACTTAACTGGAAGAATGCAGAAAGTTGAAATAAGTGGTTCGTGTAATGTTAAAACAGCTGATTCCTCAAACTGGGGTGCTATCAAGCACGGGGTCCCACAGGGTTCGGTCTTAGGTCCTTTACTGTTCTTGATATACATTAATGACTTACCATTCCACATTGATGAAGATGCAAAGTTAGTTCTTTTTGCTGATGATACAAGTATAGTAATAACATCCAAAAACCAAGAACTAAGTGATGTAATTGTAAATGATGTTTTTCACAAAATTATTAAGTGGTTCTCAGCAAACGGACTCTCTTTAAATTTTGATAAAACACAGTATATACAGTTCCGTACAGTAAATGGCAAAACTCCAGTAATAAATATAGAATTTGAACAGAAGTCTGTAGCTAAGGTAGAATTTTCAAAATTTTTAGGTGTGTCCATTGATGAGAGGTTAAACTGGAAGCAACACATTGATGGTCTGCTGAAACGTCTGAGTTCAGCTACGTATGCTATTAGGGTTATTGCAAATTTTGGTGATAAGAATCTCAGTAAATTAGCTTACTATGCCTACTTTCATTCACTGCTTTCGTATGGCATCATATTCTGGGGTAATTCATTGCACAAAAACGTGTAATCAGAATAATTGCTGGAGCCCACCCACGGTCATCCTGCAGACATCTATTTAAGGATCTAGGGATCCTCACAGTAACCTCACAGTATATATATTCCCTTATGAAATTTGTTGATAATAATCCAACCCAATTCAAAAGTAATAGCAGTGTGCATACCTATAACACCAGGAGAAAGGATGATCTTCACTATGCAGGGTTAAATCTGACTTTGGCACAGAAAGGGGTAAATTATGCTGCCACAAAAGTCTTTGGGCACCTACCAAACAGCATCAAAAGCCTGACAGATAGCCAACTAACATTTAAAAATAAATTAAAAGAATTTCTAGATGACAACTCCTTCTACTCATTGGCTGAATTTTTAGATATAAAGTAAAAAAAAAAAAAAAAAAAAAAAAAAAACTTAATCATTAGTGTCATGCAATATTTTGTGTAATGTAATTTCTTGTACAGACATCTTTTATTAACCTGACACGTTCCACATCATTACGAAGTGTCGTATTCATGATCTATGGAACAAGTATTAATCTAATCTAATCTAATGATGTTCAAAAAACTTTAATGGAAATCTTTGGAAGAAAGGCAACGTTAGTCTGCGAAATGATGTTGAGTAAATTTAGAGACCCTTTATTTAAGGAAGTCGATTCAACAATAATTCACTGCTTCCATCGTATCTCCCGCAGAGATTATGACAGTTAGACAAGGACGCTTACCGACAGACATCCCCCACCATCGCCCTCTCAGCTCCATAATTAGAGGCTGAAGAAATAATACTTCGTTAAGTAGCAAAACATGATTTTCACTGGAGAGAGAAAAACTTGTCTAAAATGCATAGAACCGTTCATAGAAGTGCAAAATTTGCGCTTTAGAGCTGTAATGAAATTTCGGTTCTCAGCAAAACAAACAAGGGAAAGACTTTATGTTAGGTACGCTATATTGATGTAGGGTATGTTACACCGTGTTCGTTTGTCAATGTGTCCTGCACGACTTACTTCTTTTCCGGTGTGACAAAACTTTTTGAAAGATTATTTTTAATCGAGTAGCTTCAAAGAAATAACATAATTTTATTCCTATAAGCCTGATATTATTTCTACCGTGCCCTCTTTTTAAAAAAGAAAAATGTGCTATACCAGTTACTGCTCGTTCAAGATAATAAAATGAGCTCAAATGCTCCAGCAATCCCTTTAAGCAGCAACAAAACACGACATGGCTGAGACAGTAATTTCCAGGAAGAGATCCATTCGTAAGAGATGCCGTCGTATAACAACCTTGACTGTCCTTGGAGAGAATCGTTGCAAGTTCCTGTAAATGACCTCAAATAGGTTTCTTGATTTCCCATTTTTCTTTGAATAGCTTCGTGAACTAGCATTCTGTAAGAAATTTTTGTTGGACGTCTCGAGATTTGTTGCCACTCTTCGAGGAAACCGAGCTCGTAGTAAATAGCAACCAGACGATACGCTGTCCCTGTCAGGTTCGTAACTGTAGACTCGGTTTTCCAGGTTTGAGTAGTACAGGCAGAAAAGTTTATCAGCATACTGAAGAAGTAGTAGTGCAGGTAATGGACTAGGGATAGGAAAAACCGACCTGTTAAAAACCGATACCGTTATTTTTTTGCCTCGGTTATAACATGTGTTCTTAATTAAATTTTGTATTAATAATTGGGTAAGAACAGAAATATCAATTAGCTGTAGCAGCAGCACTAAAATTTGGCTTTCACATAAATCTTTTTTTTTTTAAAAAAAAAGAAAAAACAAAAAAAACAAGAAATTGGTATTCGTAAAATTCCCATTGCTTAGAAATACTATGTCATAATAGAAAATGGGAAAAGCGATCAGTGCTAATTTAATAACAATGCCGACAGAAACGAGCAACAAACAGATGTAAGAACCCGTACAACGTTGCGCTCCACCAAAACCACGGTTCGGCAGTTTTGATACAGTACATGAATGAGGTAATAAATGATAGGATTACCGGCAGTAATGGTAGCATGAAGTTTTTCTCACTTAATTTTGAGAAAACTTTTTGATAAAAGCATTTGATTCTTTCGTACCTTATAGTCTCACATTGCAACTTGACAATTGAACTTGCTCTCTTTTCATTATTGATTATAGTTACTGTGGCAGTTCGAAAATAAGTAATCCATCATACACCCCGAAAAGCTTTTAGTGAAAAATGTAGTTGCTGGCTAACACCTTTGGTGCATGTTACGTCATAAATTGTGTGATGAAAAGTGTCTGTATACCCCAATATAATGTGAAACTGACCACTAAATATCACAAGAGGGAGACCAACCAGTGAAAAGGAGGTGGGTAACGCTGTGTTGCCAGTATAGAAGCAGTAACAGTGGCATGGGGCAGTCAGGAGAGCTCATGACTCTGAACATGGACTGGTCATTGAGTATCACCTGAGTAAAAAATCCATCAGGGACAATTATACCCTCCTCAAGCTGACCAAGTCGATTGTCTATGACGTGACTGTGATGTGGAACCATTAAAAAACGATTACAGCTAAGCCAAGACCAGCTGACCTCAAGTAGTGATGGTCAGGGACCGACGAGCATTGTGGAGGATGTTTGTACAAAATTCTATGAAATCAATGGAAGGAATCACTGGCAAGATCCTAGGTGCTAACAGCAGTGCAGCTAGCACAATGACTGCATGCAGGAAGTTAAAAAAATGAAGTATAGTGGTCGAGCAGCTCCTCATAAGCCACCACATTTCTGTAGTTAATATTAAACGACACATGTGGTGATATAGGAAGTGATGCTCCTGGGCTGCATGTAACTGGAAATGAGTGGTTTGGAGTAATCAGTCATGTTATACCCTTTGGCAATCCAATGAAAGCATCTGGGTTTGGCAGATGCCTGGAGAACATTACCTGCTTACATGTGTAGTGCCAACAGTGTAGTGTGGAGGAGGTGGTGCTATGATATGGAAGTGTATTTCATGGTTCAGTGTGGCCTCCTTATTGAATTTAAGAATTGGTACACAACTTGAAAGAAACAGGCCAGAATTTGGGGGGGGGGGGGGGGGGAGGCTATGGCGCCAACAGTATTGTAAAGAAAAGAAGGAACAGCACAGCTATTCAGAAAGCAAAAGCATAGTCCTGAAAGCAATACTGCAGCTTGACCCCAAAAAATAACATCTTGGAATGCAGTCTGTCTCTTAAAATTGCTCCAGGGAAAATCAGAGATAATACTCCCATGACAATTCTAAGGAAAAATGACAACATGACAACAATAGATTTAATCAAAACTGCAACCTACATGCTCAAATATTTTGTGCCTGAGGACCATATAATAAAAGACATGAAATATCATACACTAATAAAAATTCAAACATGACAACCAAACGGAACAGTAGATGATGTAGCTTTTACAGAGACAAAGATAGAGTAAATAATAACGAACTTGTCTGCAAAGAAGATGCCTGATGAAAATGGTGTTACTAGTAAGATTCTTCTTCAGTTGTATAGTGCTTTCCCAACTATCTTGCCTCTTTATATAATAGTTGTGGAAGAAAGCTTGCTTTCTGAGATGGTGAAAAAGAGCCAAAATAGTACCAATTCTCAAACCTTGTCAAGAAAACAGTATGGAAATGTTCAAATTTTGTTCCATCATCATTCTGTATATAGAGGGAAAAGCAATAACAGAGTATGCACCGTGTCTCCTCTAAGGATATCCTAGGCAACTATAAGTATGGATTTACTCCACAGAAAGGGATAGTAAATGCATGTTGGCTGTTAAGAACTTCGTAGAGGAAAGCACAATACAAGGACAGTACGTAATAATAGCCAGTCTTGATGTTCAGAAAGCTTGCTGTGGCCCAGATTTTTGGAATATCCAGTATAATTCTCTGCTGTATTTGCATTACACAGCTGACACAAGCATAGTAGCACTTGCATATGACTTAATCATATTGACCAAAGCAGAAACTGTCACTAATACTGAGGAGCTTTGCATAGAGAAATGGAAAAAACTCTCAGCTTGGACCCAAAACAAAAAATCCGTGTTTATTGATCAAAAGTTGAAAGTAATGTCATTAACAAGGAGAAGGCAAAAGACACAGCAAGAGTTAGTATTGTTTTGCACAATAATGATTTGCAACAAGTTGAAAGGTTATGATACTTTGGTATAATTATTGATTCTAAATTTGTTTATTGAGCACATACAGTATGTGACTGAAAAATGCATGAAACTTACTTACTCTTTACCTAAATCAGCTAGGCCCATCTCGGAACTTGGTTCTGGAGCAATGGAAATAATTTACAATGGCACTATAATACCAATATTGGCATATGTAGCTTCTGTTTGGAGTCATACACTAAGAACAAAATATAATTGCATGAAGAATCCAGAAATTGATCAACATAAAAAGTGCTATGGCACAAGGAATGACATCAAATGTAGCATTGTGCATTCTAACTAGCATTACACCTCTAGCTATTAAATTTTAGGCAATAGCTAAAGAATATAAAAACTGAACACACGGCCCATTTCATAGACACTCCTTTATATTACAAACAGTGGTCCCATCCAGCATGTACAGTAACTTTAGGAGAAAATTACAAACTCAAGGAATAGGCAGTAGATGTTTATAATGATGGGAACTATTCAGAGAACAAAACAGGTTCTGGAGTGGTAGTAACCATAATGGCACACCTGCCTATCAGTTGAAGTACACACTAAAAATGGGTGCATCATAACCAAGCAGAGCATTGGCAGTCTTTTGAGCCTAGAAGAAACTAGAGAACTTATGAGAAATAAATGTTAAAATGGTAGCTGTAATACAGACAGATTGAGATCAGAAACAAAATTATGCATTTGCATCAGAGAAAATGGCATATTAACTTCAAAGGGATGAGGACACTTGTAGGAACTCATGGGAATGAGTTGGCTTACAAGCTTGCGAAACAAGCAGCTCCAGAAAATGCAAAAGAAAGCTACAGCAGAGTCCCTTCACCTGTGATCAGAAAAAGTTAAGGTGCCCTTCAAAAGAAAAATGGGAAAGAGAATGGGCTGAAACTACAAAAGAGGCTCTCACAAAATATTTTTGTTGACTGCTCAACATCATCTTTCCATAAAGTTAGTGCAGTAATCTAATCTTACAAAAATGTCAATTGGGCCTGAAGAATTAATGACTTAGTAGAGTGCACACCACCATAAAGTGAAGGATGGACACACTACACATTAATGTCCACAGATAAGAGATCAGTTACTTTTGATCATCTAGTGCATATTGCTGCATGTGAAATGTAGCAAACTTATTGATATTGTTTTTAAAGCTGAAAGGGGAGACATATTTCTTTCCAGTGTCTAGTAAACAGGTGATATATAGGTCGTGGACAAAAACAGGGAAATACCAAAAACATAACACATTACAATTCCTAATATTGTGTAGGAAAACAGTTGACATTAAAAACTGATTCTTGTCGTCTTGGAATGGAGAAATATAGGTCCTGTAAGGTGTTTTCAAGAGAATTTTATACCACTCTTCCTGAAAAATAGTGGCAAGTACAAGTAATGATGACAGAGATGCATAACGACTAACACAAACTTCTGTCCAAAGTACACTTCAAACGCTCAATAATATTCTGTTCTGGTGACCGTAGTGGCCAGAGGAGATGCAACAATCTATCCTTGTGCACCCGAAACCAGTCCTGGACAATGCAAGCTGAATAGGGGTCCCTGTCATCTTGGAACACAGCATCATCTTTGGGGAACAAATATTGAACCATGGGAGGGACCTGATCTGCCAAAATGGTTATACAATCCCTGGCTGTAATGCAGTCTTGCAGAGCACCCATGGGGCCCTTGGACTGTCATGATATGGCTGTCCAGATCATCATTGAATCCACTACATTTGACTCTTTGGACATAATATTGCCAAAAGTTGGAAAGAGTATGCAGCAGGAATCATCCGATCAAACAACTTTTCACCATTGTTCCATAGTACAGATTTTACGGCCTCTACACCACTTTTTCCTGTTGTGGGTGTTTGCATCTCTGATGATTGGTTTTGGAATTCCATTTCACCCTGCAGTTCCCTGCACATGGAGCTCTCTTTGAGAGTTGTTTTGGTGCTGGAAGGATTCATGAGTATGACAGTCAATTCTGAAATGACTTTTGCAGCTGTTGTCCTCTTATTTTTTGTCACAATCCTCTTCAGTGGCCATCTGTCATGATCACTCAACATACACTTTCGTCAGCATTGTGAGTTAGCAGAAGATTTTTCACCACTTCCTTGTATGCAGTACAAGCACTTTGACTATGCTGGTAATGGAAGCACCCAAAATACGAGCACCAACAATTTAGTCACTTAGCTCCAACATAATGGACTCACAACTACACAGAACACTATTCTGACCACAAATGACACATGCAGAATATGAGGACATTCCACGTGTGCTGTTCATGGTCACATACAACATGCAACCTGCTGGCTTGGCTAGCTTTTGCATTTATGTTCAAGCAAGCATTTCTCATGTTTATTCCATATTTTCGTCCAAGTGCTGTACACTGGTAGTTGGACACTATGGACTACAAAGTGCCACACGCAACACTATTGCCATGCTTTATGTGAAGTTGTGGCTCACGTTCCTTTTTTTTATGTGGTCAGTGAAATCTGTTACAGTCACAATCTAAATTAACATTGCATTAAGAATTATTTCCATTTTAAAGCTACAGACAGACAACTGAAGATCTAGTGTCAGGTGTAGCTATAAACTGTAGGCATCAATTTTTCTTGTCTGCAGCAATAGAATCATTCACATAACATTCAGTAACTGTTTTTCTTTACATATGAACATATGGCATATGTTCCAGTAAGCAATGAATCTGAAATTGGATTTTGCAATTGATATAAATTTAGTGCATTGTGTTTTGCATAATTGTGTATGCAAGAGAGATGTGTCACTGCCTTGAAGATGTTTTTAGTGTGAAAGGATTTGAGTCTGCCACAAATTTGGTGGAAAATGGAGAAAGTTGCCAGCAATAAGAAACAGAGACACGGTGGATAATTATTTTGCAAGCAATATTGTCCTGTCTTATGGCAGGACATCAAAATATGAGGTCTTACATAGCCTCCTGAGTTCATATATGGAAAAAAATTCACTAAGTTAAATAAAAATCGTGAAAAGGTTCCTATGTTGGTCTTTGGGCATAAATGAAAATGTAGTATAATGTACTTTGGAGCCTAGTAAATTCAGAGATGTCCCTTAATTTTAAAAAAAAAGTAGATGTTGTTGGGGATCTTTTCCATTCATGACAGCAGGAAATAATTTTTAATGTAATCTAAAGGGTTGTAGTAGTTGTTTTTTTATTATTTAATACCAGTTGAAAAAGCACGGATGGTTTGAAAATGGACACAGGTGCCCGAAAATAGTCCCATCAACAAATAAAAAATAAACACTTCTCAGTGCAACTTATGACGAAACTACAACCGTTTATTTCAAAGGCAGCTACGGCTTTAGGTTTCTTCCTCTATACTTTGCTTTAGTTTGTTGCTAAGATGATCAGTTATAACCTGACGTAGTATAATGTACTTTGGAGCCTAGTAAATTCAGAGATGTCCCTTAATTTTAAAAAAAGTAGATGTTGTTGGGGATCTTTTCCATTCATGACAGCAGGAAATAATTTTTAATGTAATCTAAAGGGTTGTAGTAGTTGTTTTTTTATTATTTAATACCAGTTGAAAAAGTACAAAGTTCAAGGCACAAGTTTTACAAATGCACATATTAACCGCTATAAGAGGCACATCACCTATGTTGAGATTATAATTTTGGTTACACTGCACCTCTGAAGATATAAATATTTTCTTTCTCTCTTGGACCACCTTTGGCATGTGTCACTGGGCTCAAAACATTGTGCAGTAGAAAGCACCAGAATATTTTTGTTGTTCATCCATGTTGTAATTGAGAACTTTTGATAATTTCTTACCACCATTCACTTGACCATCATCCCTCTTTCTGTAGAATTTATCTGATATTAGCAGGGCACGCCTGTCAGTGTCATTATTCATAATTATCCTTGAAGAACCAAAGCATTTCTCACAGCAAATCAGCTAGTTTCATGGACACAAAAATCTTATTGCAGAAATTGTAGGGGCAGGATATATTGATCTTGCAAGTAGCAAGGCTGAAGCATTTCTGATGCCATGCACAAGCAACTCCTGGCAAAATGATGTTTTATGTAGGTGACAAATAGAATCAGACACTATTCTATTAGGATTTCCCAAGGCAAATATTTTTTTTATACTTAATAGATTTGGTTTCCCTCTAAAATACTGTTTGAAACCACAGTGGCCTTTGAAAGAGAACCTCATTTCATCAACAGAAATGTAGAAATATCTAGGTTATTGGAAACAGCATCTTCTGACTTTTTCCAGGAATGGATGCACTTTCCCTGGTCAATCTGTTTGTCTCTCATTCTCAGGTAAATCATTGTCAAATACAACTCTTAGGGACTTTCTTAAATGAATACAACTATCTCCAGACAGAGCATCTGCTATAATACATACATCCCACTGCTTTTGCAATCCATCCTTATTTTAAGCAGGCCTTCACTGCTGTTACACCTCTTCTTGATATGTTTCAAGATACTTAGTATACAGCAGGGCATGTCTGATTTCATTTTCTCTTAACATAGACAAATCTATGTACTGTGAAAAATAGTGAAGACCTGCCCATTGTTGAGAGCTAATCTATGGATAAGGTTGTGGTTGTGAAGGATTTGGTGTAATGCCTCCACTTCCAAGATTTTTGGTTGTTTACAACTTCTGTAGCATCCTAGACAAAATATATCACAGTATTATGTTCCATCCAAGATGCACAATGACAAAAATATCTGACTGTCATTGCAGCTAAATGCATAATTGTTTCTGATTTCCATTTTTTCATTATAACTGAACGATCTTCAGTACAGATTTAGCTCATAACATTATTAAGAATATTTACCTCATTTAATAAGTCATTGTTGGCATCTTCTTCCCTGTCACTATTAATATGTGTACTGTTACCAAGAATAGGACCATCATTATCCAAATCTGAAAGCTGACTGTCAGAGCCTTCCAGTGACAACAAGTACCCCAGCACCTCCGCCACATTAAATACATAGTAATTACGAATTTAAAATATTGCACCCCCCCCCCCCCCCTCTCTCTCTCTCTCTCTCTCTCTCTCTCTCTCTCTCTCTCTCTGTGTGTGTGTGTGTGTGTGTGTGTGTGTGTGTGTGTGTGTGTAAGAGAGAGAGAGAGAGAGAGAGAAAACAAAGTGCAGAAGAGTGAAATTTGCAAGAGTTGGAAGAGTTGGTACTACATGCCTGGAGTTGGAAGAGTTGGTACTACATGCCTGAAATATTGTGCACTGTACTCCATCATTATGACCTCCCTGCCACACAGATATTTTAAATTGTAGACATCTTTTTGTTAATTGAGACAATCTTCAAACATTAATTTTTTTCAGTCTTTACTGCATACATACTTTGAAATCCACCAGATCAGCATGTGTACCCACTGCCTGCAGCCACCATTTCCATTTTAAACTGCTATAACTGCAGAGTGAAAGCGCAATATGGCTATCCACATTGTTACAATTGTTTGCCACAGATTCCAATACATCCCAAACCCAGTTGCAAACACCTAGGAACATGGTGCTATTTAGTGGGAATTTTTAAAATTTTAGGTTGCTAGGTGTTAAACATGCAAACGAAGTTGACACTCGGCATGGTGTCTGATGGGAGTGACTGAATATGGCAAATCCCTTTACGGGCACTCCCAGCAGCCACTATGCTGTGTCTCAACTTTGTTTGTGGACATAGTATATTATACTATATTTGTGGTAAACCAATGCCACCTGTTGGTTAAACTATAGAGTTATACTGTACAGTGTTAAAGCATTCAGAATGTGAGCTGCCATATGTATTTCCCTTTACATGTACAGTTTTGTTAATTTCATTGTTCTGTCTTGATTGTTATTTTTGGTAATTGTATAGGTAAATTCTTCTAAAACATAATAAAATGAATAATTAATAAATTAGGTGGTTATCTTCACATCAACAGTAACTACTTTAGACTTGTTTCCTGGTATCCAACCATCGACCTGTTGTGTACTTCAGAAATCACACAATTTTGAATTTTTGTAATTATTTGAACTATCTTGTCCTAAGCTGCATGTTAAAATATGTGTTATTGGATTCCATTATAATTGAAAACGAATTTTTCTCTTTTTTAATTTTTATCAGAAGAAGCATGATGAAACATGTCAAAAATAAGAGAAGTGTAAAGGTTTCTAAAAACTTTAAATATAGGAGTCTTTTAAACCTTTGACACACAATTCATATTCTGATAACATTCTACTCATGTGAACGTGGTGGTAAGGTGCATAAATTGTTGAATATGTATCCCACTTCCTTTTTAATTCGAGGGCAGACTAGATTTGAAGAATTATGGTCGAAACCTTAAAGGCAATATGAGAACTTCTGCAGTCTGAGTATTTACAAATACCTAATCAGTAATCCTGTATGGAAATGGCTTACCATTACTGGAAACTAAGGAATCTACAGAATTGTATTAGTAGCTTCGACAGTAAGAACATCAAGGTTAATGATCTTGCTAAATATGTATCAGCATCTTATAATTCCAGTTCATAGTATTGTTAGCTGTATTAAAATGCAAATATCTTTTGGAAACGAAACCTCAGTTTTTTTTTCCCCAATGGATGACACTTTACCTCTTATAAAATGCTCAATGAGTCCCCATCCTCATAGAAAATCACCTAATGAAAGATATATTTAATTATGGACTTTTTGTCTGTGTTTTTGGTGTTTGTTAATATCAAAGACCTGGGAACTGGATACTTCAGTAAACTGTGACATGAATAAAATCAATGTGATAGTTCAACCTATTTTTTTCGTTAGCAACTTTATACAGATTCATGATGGTATATATTGTAAGTCATCTGTGCCGAACAGTGTAGGCCACCATATTGAGAATTCACATCAAAAGTCAGAAAACCAAAAATGACCGACAAATGGTTCTCTATTGTCTATTCAGAATGAAGTGTGTATGTAGCTGGAAAATGAAATGAATTGATTACATTATATTGTAAATCAGTAACAAGATTTCAATCATGTTTTATGTATAAAAAAGCCTTATGTAATTCTGTTTAGTTATTCTCTTCTCTTTGACAAACAAACTAAATTAATTTCAGTTACTGTATGTGTCTAGCCAACACCCTTGCCACACTGGTAATACCAGTTCCTGTCAGATTTCTGAAGTTAAGCATTGTTGGGATTGGCTAGAACTTGGATGGGTTGACCACATGTGTCTGACAAGTGTTATTTCCAAATAGGCTGCACTCAGCCTTTAGGAGGTGACATTAGGAGTTACTTGATTGAAAAGTAGGCTCCAGTCACGAAAACTGACAATGGCCGTGAGCAGTGTGCTGACCACATAAGCTTCCATAATTGCATGCAATGATGCCTATCAGCTGAGGATGACACAGTGGTCAGTTGGTACTGTTGGGTCTTCTGGGGTCTGTTCAGACATTGTTCAGTTAAATTTACCTGTCTAATATATTTCACCTGCAGTTCCTTCCAATGCTTTAATTAGAGCATTCATGTTGCTGTATTCCACACTGCTGTGATCATAAATGCATGGATACTTTAGCACTAGATCAACAAAAATTATTATTGAACCCAAGTTCATTTATCATTTTCCTGGGTATTGAGACAACCAAAGCAGAAACATTCATAAATTCTCACTATCCCGGACATGACAAAAAAGGAGTACTCTGCACTCATCTGGCAGTGATGTGCATCCCATGCAACTCAACAGTCAGTCAGTCCAGTACATGCTGCTTCATTAAGACAGTTCTATCTTATGTTGCAAGCTATTGCCACATCACTCCAGTGGGTGCACTGCCTAAGTTTGCACTAGATGGAACTATGGACTGCGCTGCATTAGCTGTGAGAATGACATTTCTCCAGAAATGTCTGTGTAATCAGTGCTCCTGTATCAGTTGCTAATCTTAAAAGATCAGTTCCTAATACCACCTTTCTATTCTGATACATACAATGAACTGAATTCTATAGATATTGTCAGGATATCCCTTAATCCTTCTGCACAGAATGTTCGTGAAACAGGACACAAACTTACTGCAGCTTTTTAATCTGTAGTTTCATCAATCCAGTCTCATACTACATAATGGATTTCTGAATTATACAATGTAAAGTTGCAAACAGCAAATTTTGTTTTATGGTAAAATATGCTTGTCTGTAAAAAATTGGAGCTAAATTAATGACCCCTGCATTCATGGTATACTCTCAGCAGAGCTTCTGCTGGCCATAATTTTTATTTGTCTCTCTTTGCAGCCCTGCACACTCCCTCTGTTCTTTGTAGTGCTTTGAGCCACCTTCACTCAAGTTTCTGAGCCTGTAACTGCAACACAAGTCACACTGATCTTTTTAGGGAGAAAATAAGCTAGTGTTAGTGTGTTCATAAACCATGTGTGTTGTGAAACTTTCTTCCATATTGCATTTTTTCTTATAGAATCTGTAAAACAGTAATTTGGATTGTGTAGTAGTAAAGCTTGGAGAAGGATTTCTTGCAGTGTTGCTATAACAAGGTTGGAAGACTGTTAAGAAATTCTTTTATGAAGTCCTTCTCATCATTTTTCCTTTCTCATTTTATTCAAAAATGCGCAGTGTTTCTGAATCAGAACTCATCCTTCTATTTGCAATATTTTTCACTCTAGATCGGGCATCAAAAGAGTAGTTAGAATTTTATTTTCCGCATGCTTTATTTTTCCATATAATTTCTCTAGGATTTCTTAGTGATCTTCCCAGGACATTTTGGTGGAATAATGTCCACAAGACTGGTTAAATAAGTCTTCCTCTAATCCAGTGGCATCATTTAACAAAATGTGTTAAGCATTGACTGCCTATCATCAGTAAAAATGTATAACACTTTCTTTGGATGAATTTCTGACACATATTTGAAGTAAATGTCAAACATAGTTTTTTGGCTCCTACAGAACACTGAGTAACTTTGCCACTTCTACTTCTTTGCAACCAGTGTATGCCTGTCAATGCAATCTCATTGGTGTTTTTCTCCCAGTCTTTGGGGCAGCCTTAAGCTTCCTTTTCTTATCAATGCATAATTCACCACAACATGGTTGACACTGCTTTCAAAACTTTGCTGCCGTTACCTTCCAACATGTCATGTGCATTTTCTATTAAAAATTCAATGCCAGCAATGAGTGTAACAAATTATTGGCATCCTTAGGGCCAACTGTAGCTGCAATATCACTTTGGACCTTCTTAGAATCAGCCATAGATGTTTATATATGAAAAAATGTTTAAAAAGGTGAAGCTGAACTTACTCTGAAGCTGATGATACTATACCAATAACAATAATAAGCAAAAATTAACTGACTTTTGATAGTCCAGGGACAGTGATTGAGAACCCATATAAATATATTCTTCTTCTGTGCATGTAACTGCACAGTATTCACTCATGTGTTTTTCATATACTGACAGGACCTATGAATCAGTTAGTATTCTAGAGATCTGTAGCAATAATTATTAATGTAGGCCTGCCACATGACTAAAGTGTGATTTACATTGTGACATGTAACAGCTAATGGGTTAAATTGAAGTGGTATTTACACTTTTTATTTAACCATGTTTAACTTGTGCAGAGTTGCTTCTTCTTCAGTTTCTCTGTAAAGAATTTAAAAATTTGTCTCCACTGTGAGTCAAGGTTACCAACTGATTGAGAAATGCATCAACAAAAAGTAAGTTACAGATGAAGGATGACAGAAAGTCTCTATTTTTGGTACAACATACCTTCCTTCATGCATTTTACTCTGGCTTTTGGTGTGTGTGTGTGTGTGTGTGTGTGTGTGTGTGTGTGTGTGTGTGTGTGTGTGTGTGTGTACATGTAGAAGAATGAATACACATAGAACATCTGCATGAAGAGTTCACTATAGCTGTCACATTCATTGTCTCCAGAGAAACAGGATTGAAGGAGGAAATTGCAAAATTGTGTTTGGAAATGTGGAAACACAAATCAAAGAACTTCTGGTGTTCTTATATAATTGAAGATGAAAAGAAGCCACCTCACGACACATTGCAGGCAAATCTGTGTGTTTACAAAGATGAGAAGCCACTGAAGGAAATGGGAACTTCTGTGTGCACAGGCTGGATCTGATGTGTCCCCATGTAACTATTTTGTTACCTAACCTCAAAAATGTGTTGGAGGGAGAAAATTTTACTTGAATGAATATGTTCTCCAGAGATGTATATGAAACAAATTACAAATTTCTTCTCAGATGAAATAAAAAAAAGGATTCTGCTTGATCAATTGCATTGCAGCCAACGGACACAGTGTCTGTCATTATTAAAAGAATGAGTTTTTTGAATTTTGTTCTAGATGCTTTCATTCCACTTGTTACCAAGTAAAACTCATCCTGATTATAACATATAGTTGATTTACACTCTCAGATGAAAAAATGTGGATCTTATAATTCACAGTACCGTACTGTGAACAAAACTGTCTATGTTTTAATACATCTACTTATTTGTCTAACTAGTTAATATGTACACTTTCTATTTGACAGCCTTTGCAAGCTAACCTTTTTTTTCCATATTCAAGATTCCAGATACACGCACAGGTGGACGTATAGGGCAGACAGGCAACACCTATGAGCCACCTGCTGCCATTCAGAATGCAATGATGACCAAGGATAAGAAGCCCTTCACTTACACACCAGGGGGCCTCGACCTGTCACAGATTCGAAGCCCCAGGATGCAGAGACGCATAACACGAAATGCTAATGCAGAAGGTGTACCAGAACAGCCAGTGAGTAACTTGGAATGCATTTTCTACAAGTAAACAAATTTAATAATTTACTGTAAAAGTGACTTGTTGCCTACTAAATGTCTCAGAAATTTAATTGCATTATTTTCACATGAGTAAAAAATTTTCTGCTTGGTGGGGACAAAATACAATTTTTTTAAATGTAAGGCACTATGTCTACAAAGATATTGCAGTTACAGTCTTCATCAGAGATGCATATTAAAAATTAGATTGGAGTTTCAGTCATATTGAAATGAGAGGAAATAACAAGAAGCTAGAAAAGTGTTGTGTGTAGAGGGGCTGGATGGAGGGTGGGGTTGTAAGGGGGTTGAGGTTGAGGTTGTAAATGGTGAGGGAGGGTGGGGGGGGGGGAGGCAGAAGAAAGTGGAGAAGACTTGAGGTCAGAATAAATACAGGATGTGTAGGGTAGTGATTAATAATTTTTGTGAATGGGAGAATCGAAATGAAGAGAGAGGGAACACAGATAAAACAAAAGTGGAAAACAAGTATTTTGAGATGACATGAATGGATATCAATCTGATGTACAAAAACAGTTGTTTGTGGCAGAATGTTGCTGCCTGCTGATCTTTAGTTCAGAGCTAAAAAAGAAACTTTTCATATGGTGCTGTAATGCTGTCCACTACGGTGATTGTGTTAAAATATCGTTTCTTTTCCTAAATTATTTTTCTGTGAAGTGGTTAATGGTATCATGTATACCCACTCATCACTCTTTTTTTTGTAGAAGCCCAGCTTTAATCATACTTCCATACTGTGATATTCAGTTATCACAGTGGCATTCACTTTCACATTATGTGAAAGACCTTATCTAATTTATATGTCACAACTGATAACATTCAACTGAGTGTTATTGGAGAAGTGTTTAGCATATGTTTATCAGCAGTGAGAAAAAGGAAAACATAAACCATTTACTCTAATTAAAATTTAATAATATACAAATACACAGGATGTGTGAAGAAAATGTACACTGACTGATTCTAGATCACATTTATTCTATATTGTCAGTGGAAATGATTTCAGTTTTTTTGTGACAGGAATGTTTGCCAAATGAAAGCTTGGTAGCTGAATAAATATTATTATCTGTACAGCACTAGATTAAGTAAAGTCTTTCTTTTGAAAGAATATGCCAATACACAAAAGTAATTTTTCATAAGATGATTTTCTCATTTTTAAGTGCACTTATATGCCATCCCTTTTAATCAGCAGAAGAGTGCTTGTATGATCTCATTTTTTGTTCACATCCCGGAAATATCCATTTTGGTGGTTATGTTTATTATCAGGTAAGACCTAATTGTCTTGATAAAGACAACTATCAAGAGCAATATCTTCAAAATGAAATTATGATCAAATAAATAGCAACAAAATGTCTTCTTAGTAAGTGACAGGTAATATGAATGAAAGTCACCAAAAACACTAGCTTTCAGTCCACATGTTTATTTATT
Organism: Schistocerca gregaria; assembly: GCF_023897955.1. Lineage (NCBI taxonomy): Eukaryota > Metazoa > Arthropoda > Insecta > Orthoptera > Acrididae > Schistocerca > Schistocerca gregaria. Next base: position 667,607,150 of record NC_064920.1, read on the forward strand.
TAACAAAATAAAATGTTTGAACAATGGGCCCATTTAGAAATTTAATAGGAATGTAGACTGCTGTGTCAAGAAACATTACAAGGAATATATGGCAGGTCCAGTGTGATTTCGAAACAGTCCCTCTTTTGATGGATGATTAGTCCTTTGATACTGAACATGAGTGATTGTGCCACTTACAGATTTACAAATCACATTGATGAATTTAAAAATTTCTTTTTATTCCTTATTCAGTAACATAGCCCTATATATTTATCTGTATGTTAGATAACATTTCTTGCTTATTCCTTACCTTTGTTTTGAACTAATGTGGATCTGTTCTGGGTATTTATCCATGTACGTAGGTTTTCATCTCGTGTGAATTCTGGATTGTACAGATTTTTCTGTATAAATTATTTTCCACATATTTTAACTACATTACCATCAAAATGCCAAATTTCTTTTCCAGGTACAACAAAAAACATCACCACTGGCACATGGTCAGCTCCCACCATCAGCTTTGGCTGCTATGCAACCTCAGATGCCAGTTGCTGTCTTTCCAACAGGCAACCAACAAATGTCACCACCAGTTCCCCCACCTCCTCCTCCACAGCCACAGGTACAGACACAACCACAAGTGCAGAAGGCACCAGTTTCTCCACCTCACTCACAACCACAAGTGCAGAAAGTTCCAGTTCCACCTCCTCAGCCTCAGCCAGTTAATCAGAATCAAGCCACAACACAGCCACCACAATGGTCTCAAACACAGGTAAGGTGACCCTTCATTTGTATGGATGGAGTAAAATTAATCATACAGTTATACAGACAGTTTTTATAAAAGTAACTTCAGAAACTATAGTGGAGTAAGATTTAATAAAGTCTCAACAATAAACATCATTCTGGTATGTCATATACAATAAACAGTAGATTGTCTTATTGATGTTTGGTCCAAAACAGACATATTGTGATAATATAGCTGCACTCCAGTTATAAGTTTCATATTTCTTGTCATATTCAAATCACAATTTAATTTCTTCTGTGTTCAACAATGTACAGTTGAGAATGTGTTGATGTTCTGTGAATTATTGTTGACAGCCATATGATTAGACAACTAACAATTGGGTTTTACTTCCCATTCAATAAAAATAATATATATCCTGTTCAGGTAATATTCAGTTTCATTAGTTCTTTTCACTAAACCTGAAAGTGTAAAAGAACTGCTAGACTCGATAGCATGTATAAAATCCTCATGTTTACAGGCAAAACCTGCATCGCCACAAAGTGAACCTGGAAGCATCTACATCCCACCTGTTGTACAGCCACAAGGTGGAAGAGCTCAAGTGGGCTCCATTTACATACCTCCTGTGCAACAGCAGCAGCAAGATCAGCAGAAGACTGCCAGTCCATTGTCTCCTGTTTCACTGAACAAAGCACCAACACCATGGATGAGTCAGCGCCCCCAGCAGCAACAAGTGCCAACTTGGGTCAACCGTGATGAAACTCCTGTGCAGAGACAACCCTCAGCAGCAGCAGCACCAACACCTACACCCACACCCACACCCGCACCAAGCGGTACACGGATCATACCCATACAAGTAAGTGTGATTACTCCCCAATGCCACATCACAAGTTTTCTTGTGAAACATTATCTGTACCACATAGCAGCAGTTTTAAAAATAAATAAACACAGACTTTTTGAAAAAGTTGTTTAGTTGTATGAAGAGGAAATTTTTGTTGAGAAAACTGTACATAACTAGAGGAACAAGTTGGAAGTCAATGCTCATCTTCAGGAGATGAAGATCCAAGTTCTGGAAGCCTGGAAAGACGGGGGGGGGGGGGGGGGGGGGGGGTGACATGTTTCAATCAATTCCTTATTCCTTTGTGAGAAAGGAACACACAAACTTGAGCCAGGAATAGTATTTTGCACTTCACTTGTTTCTGAGAGCACTACTTGGCATGTCACCCTATCTATTTACTTGAATTTTTACTTGTGGCAAAATAATAGATTAGTACTAATTAAATAGTTGATTAGAAATAGATTATGCTATGAAAAACAATACTGAGAGTGTAAAGTTTTGATTTGAGCCCATAAGGGAGAGGACAAGAAAGTGCACTTCAAATAAATTAAAATTTCTTATTTGTTTGTACATGTTTTGAAGGTACAAGAGTTTCAAGGAACATAATTATAGCACAATATCTTGGACTGAATACATATTCTGACTCTGTGAAAGAGCTGGTCACGTAGAAGGACTGATTGAAACATAATAAAAGTTTCTGTGCTTACTCCCACAAGCTAGTATGAAGTAATTACATACACTGAATATATTACTATAGTCTGATTTCTCTTTTCTATCATATTTGAATCTTCTGGAATATCAGAGCTTTTCATTTAGTTTGTTAATCACCTATCATTTCATCTTCTGTATTATTAGTAAAAGAAGAGAAATACTGAGATTCATTTACAACTTCATGGATTGCATTATTTCAAGCTGATGTGGAGCTCAAAAATTTGTATTTGTTAGGCTTCTTCTGTCATTTCTATTTTGCCAACTGGTAAGTGTACACTCTATGGACCAAAAAGTTATTAACATTCATATTTTGTACATTTACTGTGGGTTTTGCACATTTTTTGATGAAAAACCTGAAGTGATGACTATTGTGAGGTTTTAAAAACCTTTCTTTCAGGTGGAGGGACGGGATGCTCCAGTTCAGGCAAATAAGTCAACCCCTTCAGCAACAAATCAGCAGACAAACACGAGAATCATACCAATCCAAATTGAAGGTGAACCAGCACCCAGCCAATCAAAGCCATCAGCACAACAACATGTGCAACAGAGACAGCCAGTCTATGTTCACAATAAATTTAATCCTTCAGTGTCACCAACAAGCCCAACTCCAAGCGGTCCTGGAACCAGTGAAATGTAAGTTGATAAATGTACTGCAAATCTCTTTTAATGACTACTTACCTCACAAACCCTAACAACAATTAACAGTAATTGATTACTTGGATCCATTCTAGCCCACCATTATGCTTGGTCCTCCCAGGTAAATTCCTTGACCTAATCATGTCCAGAAACCCAATTTATGTATCCTTGTCGATGGCACTCTCTACCGTATCACAATCATACAAAATGAGCTGCCTTTCTTTGAACGTTTCTGATGTCCTCCATCAGTCCTATCTGATTTGGATCCCACACCACACAGCAACACTCCAGAAGAGAGCAGACAAGTATAGTGTAAGCAGTCTCTTCAGTAGACCTGTTACATTTTATAAGAGATCCGCCAATAAATCACAGTCTTTGGTTTGCCTTCCCCACAACATTATCTATGTGATTGTTCCAATTCAAGTTATTCACTTTTCAGTTTAAGTTATTTGTAATTGTTATCCCAAAGATTAAGGTTGTAAATGACAGCATTATTTGGAAACAATTTAAGAGGGCTGCTCAGATTGTCTCCTACAATGTTTATATAGGTCAGGAACAACAGATGGCATTCAACACTTCCTTACGGAATGCTAGATAAAACTTCTGTTTTACTTTATGACTTTCCATCAGTTATTATGAACTTTGACCTTTCTGATGGGAAATCATGAAATCAGTCATACAACTTAGATAATACTCCATAGGCACACAATTTAATTAGAAGTCGATTGTGAGGAACTGTGTCAAAAGCCTTCTGGAAATATAAAAATATGGAATCAGTTTGACATCCCCTGTCAATAGCACTCATTACTTCCTGAGAATAAAGAGCTCGTTGTGTTTCAGAAGAATTATATTTTCTGAATCCTTTTTGGCTATTTTTCAATTGATCGTTTTATTGTAGGTAACTCTGAATTCATAATGATCGAGCACAGTGTATGTTCCATAATCCTACAGCAAATACATGTTATTGATATAGGTCTGTAATTCAGTGGATTATTCCTATTTCCCTTCTTGGTTATAAGTGTGACTTGTGAAACTTTCCAGTCTTAGGGCACAGATCTTGCTATGAGCAAGTGGTTGTATATGATTGCAAAGTATGGTGCTACTGTATCAACATAGTCTGAAGATGTATAGTCTAGACTGGAGGCCTTACCTTTCTTAATTGTTTTACATTGCTTCACTACACCGAGGATATCTACTTCTAAGTTACTCATGTTGCCAATTGTTCTTGATTAGAATTCTGCAATATTTACTTCATCTTCTTTTGTGAAGGAATTTCAGAAAACTGTGTTTAGTAACTCTGTTTTAGGGGTGCTGTCATCAATAAAATCATCATCATTATTGGGCAGTGAAGGTATTGAATGCATCTCCTGGTGTACATTACATACAACATGAAAAATTTGAATAATTTACTTGAAAAGTGTATCAACTGCTCCTATATGAATCTGTTACTGAATATTTCATTATGCAGATCTCCTAACAAGCAAGTTACATCTCAGCCTAAACCACATTCAAGTGAATGTCAGGATTATCTCCTTAGCCATACCACACCATTTTTTAAATCTACATCTTTATCTACCTCTACATCCACACTCAGCAACCGTAAAGTGCATGGCAGAGGATACAGCCCATTGTACTAGATATTAGGACTTTCTCCTGTTCCTGTCATATTTGATGTACAGGCATAACTACTTCTTAGAAACCATATATAGGAGATTGTAATATATTCGTAGATTCATCACTTAAAGTTGGTTCTAGAAACCATCTAATTGAGTCTTCGTGGATAGTTCATGTCTATATTCAAGTGTCTGCCAGTTCCATTTGCTAAAAATCTCTAAAATTATCCCCGTATTCAAAAAGGGTGATAAACAACTCCCCCAAAACTACCGAGCCGTATCTATTGTGCCAATATTTTCAAAAATAATTGAATCACTCATGTACTTTCAATTAAGCAGTTATTTTGAAAAGCATGATCTGTTTTGCAACAATCAATATGGATTTAGACCAGGTAAAAATACCACTGCAGCTGTTCTGGAAATTGTTGATCAGACTTTAATGGCCTTTGAAAATAAGAAGATGGTGTCACTTGTATTATGTGATCTAAGTAAAGCTTTTGATTGCATTCCTTTGAACATATTATTAACAAAACTGGAGTATTATGGTATACAAAAATCTTCATTAGCAATAATTTCTTCCTATTTGACCAACAGAAGACAGTTTGTCTCAATTAGAAATGAGCATTCCCCCTTAGTAGAAATTGGTACAGGTGTGCCACAGGGCTCTGTCCTTGGCCCCTTCTTTTTCATTGTGGCTATCAATGACCTGCCCCATTCTGTATCACAGTCTGTAATCTGCTATGCAGATGATACAACCCTGCTTACTTCACACCATGACATCCCAACCCTTGATAAGATTACACAAGAAACTCTTGACTCTGCATTAAAACGGTTTGCAGCCAATAAACTTGTATGTAATCCAGACAAAACCCAAAAGCTTCTGTTAGGATTATCTAAAAATATAGAAAATAAAAGTGTCAAGCTCTTAGGAATACATATTGATGCCAAACTAACTTGGGAAGAGCATATAAGCCAAATCTGCAAAAAAAATCTCAAGAGTGACCTACCTCATGTGGAAACTGAGAGATATGGTCAGTAATAATAATCTCCATGTAGCATATTTTGGACTCTTTCAGTCACATATATCATATGGCCTACTCATATGGGGACATTCTCCTCATATCAGTAACATCTTAAAAGTCCGAAAAAAAATTGTTCGTATAATGTGTAATGCTGATCCTGTAGAACACTGTCGCCCTCTTTTTACCAGGCTTAGGTTACTAACAGTGGTGAATCTGTATATCTATGAGGCTGCACTCTTTGTCAGGAATAACATTAAAGAACGTATCATCAGGGAAACAATTCACAAGCACGATACTAGAAGTAAGGCAAATATTGACATTCCAAGGCACAGGCTAGCAATAACAGGGAACTCCCATAAAGTAAATGCCCTCAAAATTTTTAACAAATTTCCTCTTGCCGCTCAATCCTTGCCTTTTAAAACGTTCAAAACAAAATTATATGACTGGCTAGCAAAAAACCCATGTTATCATATAAAAGAGTTCTATGATATTGACAATATTGATATTAATAATTAAGATTGTAGTGGTATATAAGATATTTAATTTTTACATGTAATGTGATCAATATTGGTACTTTACTATCATTGTAAAAGCCTATTCTACTGTATGTGGTCAATGGCAATAAAGAATCTAGACTTATGAATCTTAACATCTTTATAACACTCTTCCAAGGGTCAAGCAAACCTGTGACCATTCATCCGTCCCTTCTACGTACCCTTCCTGAATCCCCTGTTAGTCCTATTTGGTACAGGTCCCACACATTTGAGCAATATTTTAGGATGGATCACAGGAGTGTTTTCAAGCAGTCTGTTTGGTAAACTGTATTTCCTTGGTATTCCACCAATGAACAGCAGTCTTCCGCTTGCAGTACATACAGCTGAGTCTATTTGATTGCTCCATTTCATATCCCTACAAATTGTTACACCCAAGTATTTGTATAAATTAACTGATTCCACCTGTCACTCATTGATAAAGTTCACAATTATTCATTTTTGAACATTTGAAGCAAATTGCCAATTTTTGCACCACTTGAAATCTTATCAAATATAACTGAATATTTGTGCATCTTCTTTCACATACCAATTTGTTATAAATAACTGCATCATCTGTGAAAAGTCTCAGGAGACTCTTAATATTGTCCACAAGGTCATTAATAGGCAAGATGGCCAGCCAGGGTCCTCACACACTTTCCTGAGGCATGCCTGAAGTTAGTTCCACACCTGTCAGCAACTCTCTGTCCAAGTTAACTTGCTGCAGCCCTCTTACCAAAAAATCCTCAACCCAGTCACAACTTTCACTTGACAACCCATATGATCATATTTTTGATAATAAGCATACATTTGGTATGAAGTGTATTGCTTTTTACACCCAACCTTGTCCAGTCTGAGCAAAAGCTCCATTCATTTATTCACTATGTTCTGTAGATCTCATAAAGAAGGAGATCCCCTAGAAATAGGGAATGAGTTAAGGTAAGTATCAAGAAAGGACAAACATAGAACAGAAACTTACTCCACATGCATATTAACCATATCTTTTGGTATACAGTTTAATGCCATTCGTACTTACGTCCGCTAAATTTAATCAAATAAAAAGTTCTTCTTTTGTAATTTACTTTAAATAGTTACTGTTTATTTCCTATTGGTTTGTTAATATTGCAACGGTATTTTTCAAAGAAAATAGTTATCTACATCTGTAAATACTGATTCATGTTTACAGTGCATTACTACTTGTCATGTAATTTTACAATCAACTTTGGTATTCACCATGTAGTTAATAGAACTTTAATCTTTAAATATTAGCATTCAGATAATTTGTAGAAATAGTAGATGCTTCTAATTTTCTTTTGGACTAATTATTATTCTCAGTTTCTTGCTCTATGTTAAACACAAACTCGTTGAATTACTTTGCACCAGAGTACATAACTCACTCTGAGCCATAGACGTGGAGACAGTCTATGTGAAAATTATTTCTCTGTATTGTGTTGTGATTATGTAGATCACTATTCAGCTGATAGCGATTTTGACTGTCAGCAACAAAAATGATTACTGATTTAGTATAACTTGAAAAAATATTGTACATAGAATAAAAACCATAAAATTTCAATGCGACAAAACGATCTGCCAGTTCTTATCACATGTGGTGAAATTCCACAGACTGCCAGTAGACAAATTTAACAGTGTCAAAATGAAAGGAACTCTGTTAGTTCTCTCTTCAGGTGAGTTTTAGAAAGTAAGAGAAATAGTTGCTGTAATATAACAAGTATATAATATCTATATTATGTATGGTGAAGCATATGACATGTGAAGGCTATGCACTTGACTAAATTTGAATCATAATGTGACACATCAGAGCCCACATTAAGAGGGACCCAGGATGGAAACAAAGACATATTGTTGTCCCAGGAGGTGCGGGTACCTCTCTATCTAGGGTTTGAATGATCTGTTCTTTCTTTCCAAAGATCTCCAACTATCCCTCTATCCTCTTTGAGGAAGGAAGTAACAGATCAAAAGGTTAGGTATATGTTTTTCTACTTTTAAAAGTGCCTGTAAGTGGTATTTGGTATTTTGCCTTTTGGATATACAGACAATATTATCTTCTTATCTGAAATACTCTGTGTGACTAGATAATTAAAATAAATGTTGTGTATTAATAACTCTGTCAACAGTTATGATATCTGATTTCTACTGATTCTCCCTCCAACTCGTGTAATTTTCAAATCTATGAAGAATGTAGAAACTATTTTAACAGCACAAAAAATGAAGTTGCTACACTGCTGTGTTGTGTGTAATTTTCAACTTTGACTGATAAATATTAGCAAAGTAAAACTAGAATTTCTGACAGAAAATTTCAACTTGTTTCAGACAGATACCCCTAGTAGAACAAAAAGACAAAGTAGAAATGATCGTAGCAAACTCATTAAAAAAAACTTTCTTAACAACTGAGTCACTAAATCTTTTTAGAGAATTTGTGATATATTTCTCACTATTTTACAAAGAATTTGTAGCAAACTTTTGTTTCCTATTATTGCCACTCACCTACAGAGACCATTTAGGTGCAGAATTTCAGCCTGATATTTATTTTCATCTGTGCCATACCGATTTCATACTTCCATTTTTAGCTTAGTAATCACATCCTGTGTGTTAATTTTTGATATCTAACCCCTCCAGTTTTGAAAATTAACAAACTTACATGCAGTTTATGTCTCTTCAGTGTGGCTGAGCACAATCCTAGGCAGTTACAACAGCAGCAGAGCTGGGGCCCTCCTGGTGCAAATGGGGCTCCAATCCAGTCTCGATCATTCAGAGTGCTGCAAAAAATAACAGATACTGACAATACTGATGGTGAGTGATCTATGTGTATAGAAATGGTGTAGAGTGGAAAAAAACATCATATGATGTCTCCAGTAGCATGAATTGTTATGAGAGAAATTTTTAAGATAAAATTATAAATGAAAAAAAAAGACTTCAAAATAGGTAGTTGCTGTAATATAACAAGTATATAATACCTATATTATGTGTGGTGAAGCATATGACATGTGAAGGCTGTGCACTGGACTAAATTTGGATCATAATGTGACACATCATTTTCCTCTCTCAATAATGTTCAAGTATGGCATATTTGAAGAGATCATTTTTATTTTTCAAGATGTTGGATAATTTTCTAATGGAAAATTCAAAATTTATTTTGACATACTTAAAATTAAATTTTCCAAAGAAAATTATCTGTTAACATACCAGCCTCTGCAAATTTTTAAATATTTTTGTTAATGTAGCTACCTCTCAACACCTGTTCTTGATTGTATTAACAACATGGGATTTATCTTTGTACGTTTTCCCTTGTATTGGATATTGCAGTAAGAATAAGGCAGCATGTTTTATAGTCATAATGACAAAGCATTGTTCCAGATTAATCTGTTGACAATACAGACATGCTGAAATTACTGAAAATGTTCCATATTAATCTACTGACAACATAGACATATTGAAATTACTGCATCTGAGCACAGTTGCAAATTGCTTGTTGCAGTTGGTTTAAATTATCTGTGTATGCAGTTCCACACTTACTGCAAATGGTTGTATTGAATTTCTTCATGAATTTGTAACTGAAGTATTTCAAAGTATTCCATGTATGTAGTATTACATACAGTAGTAGTATATGTAGTATTTCATATATGTAGTTCCGTGGCTCTCCAGGTGCACCTGACAGTGTAAGCAATTGCTAAATATATATGGGAACCAGATATACATCCTAATCCGGGCTATCCCTGGGAATTGTGTCAGGATATAAATTGTGACTTCACCCACTTTGAACATACAGAACTCGAAATTATAATAAAGTATGTATGGTAGGAATGAAAAAGACTTCCTTTTTTCATTTTTGGTTTTTACAGTTTTTTTTGAAAAACTTTTTGTGCAAAATGCAATTACAGAACTGGAGAATACACACTGTTTTTCATTTTTTTGATATTCTGTGGTAAGAGTATGAACTGATTCTCTGAACTACTGCTTCATGAAAGATCAACATACAACTGACCATGGGAGAAACGATCTGACTGTAAATGAGTCCCGATATATTTGAGCGTCTGACTTTGATCCTTGGTTTTTGTTATTGTAAATAAAACCTTGATTGGGAAAGCCAATTACTTAAAATGAATTGGTAAATTAGTTGGGATAAGTTTTTATTTTTTCGGCTTTTCTGAGGTAGTAGTCTTTTAACTGCTTTGATGTGAGCTGCCACAAATTCCACTCCTGTGTCAACCTCCTCATCTCAGAGCAGCACTTGCCACCTACATTCTCAAGTATTTGTTGTTGTATTCCAATTTTTGTCTTCCTCTATATTTTTTACCCTCTACAGCTCTCCCTCTTGTGCCATCAAGTTTATTCCCTGATGTCTTAGGACATGTTCTATCGTCCTGTCCTTTCTTCTTGTCAGAGTATTTCCTTACCTTCCTCCCTTCAATGAGTCTTTATCTTACAGGCCATCTAATATCAACATTCTTCTGTAGCATCACATCTCAAATTCTTCAGTTTGCTTTTGTTCCAGTTTCCCCACAATCCATGCATGATTCACTACCATACAAACCTGTGCTTCAGATGTGCAGTCTCAGATACATGTAGCATTCAGTAAGTAATGCAACACATTCTTTTTATGAAAGCAGGTTGGTTTTATTCAGGATTCCAACATACCATATTATTCACCATATTTTTGCAACATAATCTCCATTCAATGTGATGGCCTTCCACCACATTACTGGCTGGGCTAGTACACCTGCATGGTACCACTCTACTTGTTGAAGTCAGAGCCAAAATCTTGCTGCATCAATAACCTCTCCAGCATCCATTTACTGCTTCCTGTAGGGTGCGTCCTTCATTGGGGCAAACAGATGGAAGTCTTCTGTTAGGCATTGAGGAACCCAGCAGGCACACACCTCTGAATGCCCCAATTGGTGGATGAGTGTGTCAGCACTGTCAACAGAGACATCCAGTTGAACAGGGAGGTGTGTGACTGTGGGCCATCGGTCACCTTGAATGAGAGTATCTGCATGTTCCAACTCTGCAGGAGCCACACCTGTGTGCAGGCAGCTGGCACATTGGAGATCCCACAGGTTTGCACAACCTAGTTGTGATGATGACAGATGCCTCATCCAAGAACTTACTGTGCTTTTGTTCACTGGCACATCCCGGTAAACATTCTGCAAGCACCTTTGAGTATCTATGATGCTCTTCTTTTCTCCCAAAAGAAACTCAATTACAGCTCTCTGCTTGAAGTGCCACTCCATTACAGATGCCAGTTTTAAGGCTACATCTAGCACTGCCACCTATTGGAACTTCATGAAACTAAAGAGGCTAAAGTGGGAATATTCCATGGTGTCCCACAACAAATTCCATAGCTTTAAACTAAAACTGGATGAGAAAAACATGTGTTGCATTACTTATCAATATCCCTCATATTTCTTCCTCAGACTGAAGCCCTATGTTTGATATTAGTAGATTTCTCTTGGCCAAGAATGCCATTTTTTCTTGGGCTTTTATGGTCATTGTATATTATTTGTCATGGGTTATTTTGTTTCCAAGGCAGCATAATACGTTAATTTTTTTCTACTTTGTGATCACCAATTTTAACAATAAGTTACTCACAATTCTCATACCTTCTACTTCTCATCACCTTTGTCTTTCTTCAGTTTACTCTCAGTCTGTGGCTCAATTCTTCTTTTATTTTTTGAAAAATATATAGACTGATTTGTCAGAGTATAGTGCTTGCTCAGAGTTAGTGCTTCCTCAGGCTCAATCAATAGAACCTACAGTCACACCTCTGAATCCAAAAATGTTCAGTGTCAAGAGAGAGCTTGAGTAAATCAAGCTGCCGTGTCGTCCTCAGTTCTTATGCGTCATTGGATGCGAATATGGAGGGGCATGTGGTCAGCACACCGCTCTCCCGGCTGTTGCAGTTGATGGTCTTCCACTTCATGGACTGTCCTCAGTGCTTTCGGGACGTTTACGGAAACGAGCAGACTGCCATGATGCTACGCTAAGATCCTCTACATTATTCCCACACACCTCTCTCAAAGCGTTGTACATTTCCGTTTGGTTCTCTCCAGGCAGGGATTCGATTTTGATGTCGGAACGCCGGTCACTACGTGTAATCCGACCTGACTCGGTTTCAGCTTCCATTTCAAAATAGAATTACTCAAGACACAGCCACGCGAACCAGCAAACACATACACGGCCGTCACGCCTGAAGTCTCGCTCACAACTGGCATGCATTTCAATTTTTTGCCTGACCGTAACGGTGTGCAGTACACAGGGTTTTTGAACTGACCCCCAAAGGACACAGTGGCAAATCTCACTGAGCATCTACTCGCAGAAATAAAATGCTAAATGGTTTCATTTGGGGTTTTAAAGTCTTGACAGCTTATTAAAGAATCTTTGAACAGCGGTAAGTAGTAACTTACTGTTGATTTTGTGGTGATCTTCAGTGCAAAGGCTGGTTTGATTCAGCGCTCCACGTTAGACTATCCTACGCCAGCCTCTTCACCTCTGCATAGCCTATATCCTTTTGAAGCTGCTGACTGTAGTCTGGCATTGGTCTCTGTATGCCTCACACTTCCAAACATTTCCAAACTGTCATTTCCTTGATGACTGAAGATGTATTCTACCAACCGACCTCTTCTTTTAGTCAAGTTGTATAATACATTGTTTTTTTCCACAATTCAATTCACTAGCTGTCCGAACCACTCACCTAATCTTTAGCATTCAATGTTGCACAACATTTCTAAACTTTCTATTCTCTTCTTGCCTGAAATGTTTATCGTTCACAATTTACTTCAATACGGGGCTACACTCAAAGCCTGAAAGTGAAATTTATATTCGATGCCAACAAATTTCTCTCACTTAGAAATCTTCCTGTTTTATTGACTACAAGGTAGAGCGGAACAATGTGTTTACCTACTCCAAAGAGAGAAGAAACAAATCCACACTGATAGGATAGGATTTTTCATGTTGAAGACAGACTGCCGCTATGCGTATTAAAGTGACTCTCACAAAATGCACTCTGCAAGTGCAATCCTGCATCATCAGTTAAATAATTCGATCAAAAAGCTTCAAAACCACACTTGTCTCATTGAGAGAGAAAATAACAAATTGCATCCACAGAAGATTGCACCAAAATATAATCCACTGCACATCACTAGTTACCCTCATCAATATTTGACGAAATGATGTGTTATGCAAGGTTTGATCAAAAATTGTGCTACGAGAGAGAACCTTCTGTGAATTTATACAAAGTTTGTTTTTCTATAGAAATTTTGTTTCCAAGGCAGCATAATACGTTAATTTTTTTCTACTTTGTGATCACCAATTTTAACAATAAGTTACTCACAATTCTCATACCTTCTACTTCTCATCACCTTTGTCTTTCTTCAGTTTACTCTCAGTCTGTATTATGTGCTCATTAGACTGTCATTCCTTTCAATAAATCCATTAATTCTTCTTCACCTCCAATGAGGATAGTGAATCATTGATATCCTCTCACCCCAAATTTTAGTCCTGATTTTTCCTTTTATTTCTTTTGTTGGTCCTTTGACATACAGATTGAACAGTAGGAGCAGCCCTGTTTTACATTCTATGTGGTGGAAAGCCAGCTGGATTCTGCGTCAGTGAATTTAAGACATTTTTGTGGTACTGAACTGCATGTTCAGTGGTGACCATGGTATTGATTGATTGGTATTCCTTATGTGTTTCTACAATTTTTTTCCAAAATAATATTGTTTATTTCAGAAGCATTACAGAATTTTGGTCGATGCAAGTTCCATAGTGATATTCTAGTCATAATATAATAAGCCATAAATGGAAATTTTCTAATATACAGTTTTCTGTTAATCGCTGTGAGGAAGGAAAAAACAGTACATTGTTATGTATACAATTTTTGTTTAAAATTATATATCTGGAGAAACAGAACATATGGGAAGACAACTTGTTTAAATATCCTGCTATCATAGTTGAAACTAACTGCAAGAAAGAAAATGAAAGCGCACCTGTTCACAGCACAGCATTTTCTTTCTCACAGTTGGATTTAACTGAAAACTTGGACATTGTTGTTTAAAACAAACCTATGCTTGTCAGAACATTTATTAGAGTAGCATGCAGAAATTTGTAGTGATTTGGGCAAGAACTTTTCAAGATTTATGCTAGCAACATTTCTCATTTGTATATTATCCTCAAACAATAGTATTCAGTACACTTCTTAATAGGAATGTGGTGCCAAAAGACATGTAGTGAAGAGAGGTCTTCAAATTTGGATCATTGTCTTGTACCCCTGTAAGTTTTCTGTGCTGTTAATTTTTATCATCTTTCTGTTTTGATGAGAATATTAGCTAAAAATGGAATATCTGACTGTGTCCAAATTGCTGTGTTTGTGTCGTAATCTACCCCTCCCTGGTTTGTTGTTGTCACAATATTTTCGATGGTAAAGACTTTTTTTTTTTTTTTTTAAAAAAAAAAATACAAGAGGAGTAAGATTTACCATAAGCTTTTTACTTGTCTTCTTTTCTTGTAGTTGGCTCCAGTTTTTCATGCCTAGGCATCTGATAATGGAAATTTTAAGTGTGTCAAGTATTTTGTTATTTCAAACATTTCTTTAAAAAATAAAATTAACTGTACATACAGAGCTAGTACACATGAATTGTAACAATGAAAACAAGTGTTTTTAACTTGAAATATAACATGTTGTGCATAAAATTATATGAAATTTTTCAGATAAACAGTTGAGGTAATACTGACGTGTCAAAAATTTGAAAATTAGTTCTGGTATTGACTTCTTCTGTTGAGGAAAAGTAATGCTAGAGGAGGGTGTCTCTTTACAGTGTTTATCTGATAAGTTGTTTAATTTTTCTCATTTCAAGAGGAGCTGTTGAGTAATGGACTCAAAAAATCATATGAAGATCTTATGGAATCAACGTTTTGGAAGACGGCATAGCACTACTGTAGTTACTATACTGGCAAACATTTTTTGGGCCTTATGTACTTATTATTGTTGTCTGAACAAGTAAAATTCAAAAACAGTTCATGATAAACTGACCAAGATTCCGGAATGGGTTGGAACTATACTGCTATTTCACACAGTCATGAAGCATTATTTTATTATGAAACTGCATTTTCAAATTATAAAGGTGAAATCATTCATCAGGTTTGTTGGTTACTCAGTTCATGTCCCCTGTGTTAGTTTCAACCCATGGAATATCCAAACTAATGTCTTATATGAAGAGATACTTGGCACTGAATTCACACTAAAACTTAGACAGTCTTTCATACGAACTAATTTTTGCGACATGTATACATGCTGCATAAATGGGCACATCACTGAAAAAGATTATGACTCCATTTCAGTCTTAATGAATTTGGACTCCATACCACAATTAAATTGTGACACTATCTACAAACTGTATTAAGCAAATTTTCTTTTAGCAATGGATTTGATTTTTAAGTTCAAAATTCTGTATTGCACTTGTTCTGTTAAGGAAAATACCCAATCTATTTCTCATCTGGGGTACACATTTTGTACCTTATCTCCAGTTATCTATATAAATAAAAATGTAAATGTTCATTTGTTCAAAGTCTTAAATATCTAAAAGTTCTTCAACAGTTTCTTTGAAATTTTGACACAATGTTACTTTTCAGTACACACGTTTTTATACTCTGAAGAGCCAACGAAACTGGTACACCTGCCTAGTATCATGTAGGGCTCCCAAGAGCAGGTAGAAGTGCCACAACACGACATGCCATGGATTTGACTAATGTCTGAAATAGTGCTGGAGGGAGTTTACACCATGAAACCTGCAGGGCTGTCAATAAATCCATAAGAGTATGAGGGGGGAGGAGATTTCTTCTGAACAGCATGTTGCAAGGCATCCCAGATATGCTTAATAGTGTTCAGGTTTAGGGAGTTTGGTGGCCAGTGGAAGCGTTTATATTCAGATGACTGTTCCTGGAGCCACTCTGTGAAAATTTTGGATATGTGGGGTGTTGCATTGTGCTGCTGGAATTGCCCAAGTCCATCAGAATGCACAATGGGCATGAATGGATGCAGCTGATCAGACATGATGCTTACATCCAGGTCACCTGTCAGAGTCGTATCTAGACATATCAGGGGTGCCATATCACTCCAACTACACATGCCGCACTCCATTACAGAGCCTGCACCACCTCCAACAGTCCCCTCTTGAGATGCAAGGTCCATGGACGTATGAAGTTGTTTTCATACCTGTACACGTCCATCTGCTTGATACAATTTGAAACTACACTCGTCCAACGAGGTAACTTGTTTACAGTTACCAGAACTCCAATGTTGGTGTTGACAGACCTAGGCATGGTGTAAAACTTAGTCTCATGTAGCCATCAAGGGTACACAAGTAGGTCTTCGACTCTGAGAACCCATATTGATGATTTTTTGTTGAATAGTTTGCGTGCTGACACTTCTTGATGGCCCAGCATTGAAATTTGCAGCAATTTATGATAAAATTACACTTCTGTCATGTTGAACATTCTTATCAGTAGTCATTGGTCCCATTGTTGCAGGATCTTTCTCCAGACACAGCGATGTCGGAGATTTAAAGTTTTACTGGATTCCTGATATTCATGGTACATTTGTGAAGTGGTCATATGGGAAAATCCCCTCTTCATTGTTAGCTCAGAAATGCTGTGTCCCATCACTCATGTGCCGACAATAACATCACGCTCAAACTCACTTAAGTCTTGATAATCTGCCATTGTAGCAGCAGTAACCAGTGTAACAAGTGCGCTAGACACTTTCTGTCTTACATAGACATTGCCGACCACAGCACCGTATTCTACCTGTTTACATATCTCTGTATTTGAAAACGCTTGCCTAGACCAGTTTATTTGGCACTTCAATGGAAAGGGAGAATGTTGTTAACAAAAATCTAGAAAAGTACTTGACTGATTTATGTCTGATTTTTACTTGACATTCTACTGAACATTAGGACAGACATAGGCTATGTGTTTTTAAATATATGAACATATATAATATATAAAAAAGAAATGCTGTTACCAAAAATCTTAAAAAGTTTGTACCCAGTTTACTTCACATGCAAATATCTACATAATATATAAAGTGGAAATATAGTTACCAAAAATCTCAAAAAGTTGTTGACAAATTTACTTCAAATTTTTAAATGTTACTCTAATAAATGTGTAGAGGGATGTGGGCTGTATCTGTATATTTTTTAATATATCTAAAAACAAAGATGATGGGACTTACCAAACAAAAGCGCCGACAGGTCGATAGACACACAAGCAAACACAAACATACACACAAAATTCTAGCTTTCGCAACCAACGGTTGCTTCTTCAGGTAGGAGAGGGAAAGACGAAAGGACGTGGGTTTTAAGGGAGAGGGTAAGGAGTCATTCCAATCCCGGGAGCGGAAAGACTTACCTTAGGGGGTAGAAAGGACAGTTGTACACTCGCACACACACACACACACATATCCATCCGCACATACACAGACACAAGCAGACATTTGTAAAGGCAAAGAGTTCGGGCAGAGATGTCAGTCGAGGTGTAAGTACAGAGGCAAAGAAGTTGTTGAAAGGCAGGTGAGGAGTGAAATTAGCGGAGGTTGAGGCCTGGCGGATATCGAGAAGAGAGGATATACTGAAGGGCAAGTTCCCATCCCCGGAGTTCTGACAGGTTGGTGTTAGTGGGAAGTATCCAGATAACTCGGACGGTGTAACACTGTGCCAAGAAGTGCTGGCCGTGCACCAAGGCATGTTTAGCCACAGGGTGATCCTCATTACCAACAAACACTGTCTGCCTGTGTCCATTCATGCGAATGGGCAGTTTGTTGCTGGTCATTCCCACATAGAAAGCTTCACAGTGTAGGCAGGTCAGTTGGTAAATCACGTGGGTGCTTTCACACGTGGCTCTGCCTTTGATTGTGTACACCTTCCGGGTTACTGGACTGGAGTAGGTGGTGGTGGGAGGGTGCACGGGACAGGTTTTACACCGGGGGCATTTACAAGTGTAGGAGCCAGAGGGTAGGGAAGGTGGTTTGGGGATTTCATAGGGATGAAGTAAGAGGTTACGAAGGTTAGGTGGACGGCGGAAAGACACTCTTGGTGGAGTGGGGAGGATTTCATGAAGGATGGATCTCATTTCAGGACAGGATTTGAGAAAGTTGTATCCCTGCTGGAGAGCCACATTCAGAGTTTGGTCCAGTCCTGGAAAGTATCCTGTCACAAGTGGGGCACTTTTGTGGTTCTTCTGTGGGAGGTTCTGGGTTTGAGGGGATGAGGAAGTGGCTCTGGTTATTTGCTTCTGTACCAGGTCGGGAGGGTTGTTGCGGGACGCGAAAGCTGTTTTCAGGTTGTTGGTGTAATGGTTCAAGGATTCTGGACTGGAGCAGATTCGTTTGCCACGAAGATCTAGGCTGTAGGGAACGGACCGTTTGATGTGGAACGGGTGGCAGCTGTCATAATGGAGGTACTGTTGCTTGTTGGGGGGTTTGATGTAGACAGACATGTGAAGCTGGCGATTGGACAGATGGAGGTCAACGTCAAGGAAAGTGTCGTGGGTTTTGAAGTAGGACCAGGTGAATCTGATGGAACCAAAGGAGTTGAGGTTGGAGAGGAAATTCTGGAGTTGTTCTTCACTGTGAGTCCAGATCATGAAGATGTCATCAATAAATCTGTACCAAACTTTGGGTTGGCAGTCCTGGGTAACCAAGAAGGCTTCCTCTAAGCGACCCATGAATAGGTTGGCGTACGAGGGGGCCATCCTGGTACCCATGGCTGTTCCCTGTAATTGTTGGTATGTCTGGCCTTCAAAAGTGAAGAAGTTGTGGGTCAGGATGAAGCTGGCTAAGGTAATGAGGAAAGAGGTTTTAGGTAGGGTGGCAGGTGATCGGCGTGAAAGGAAGTACTCCATCGCAGCGAGGCCCTGGATGTGTGGAATATTTGTGTATAAGGAAGTGGCATCAATGGTAACAAGGATGGTTTCCGGGGGTAACAGATTGGGTAAGGATTCCAGGCGTTCGAGAAAGTGGTTGGTGTCCTTGATGAAGGATGGGAGACTGTATGTAATGGGTTGAAGGTGTTGATCTACGTAGGCAGAGATACGTTGTGTGGGTGCTTGGTAACCAGCTACAATGGGGCGGCCGGGATGATCGGGTTTGTGAATTTTAGGAAGAAGGTAGAAAGTAGGGGTACGGGGTGTCGGTGGGGTCAGGAGGTTGATGGAATCAGGTGAAAGGTTTTGTAGGGGGCCTAAGGTTCTGAGGATTCCTTGAAGCTCCGCCTGGACATCAGGAATGGGATTACCTTGGCAAACTTTGTATGTGGTGTTGTCTGAAAGCTGACGCAGTCCCTCAGCCACATACTCCTGACGATCAAGTACCATGGTCGTGGAACCCTTGTCCGCCGGAAGAATGACGGTGGATTGGTCAGCCTTCAGATCACGGATAGCTTGGGCTTCAGCAGTGGTGATGTTGGGAGTAGGATTAAGGTTTTTTAAGAAGGATTGAGAGGCAAGGCTTGGAAGTCAGAAATTCCTGGAAGGTTGGGAGAGGGTGATTTTGAGGAAGAGGAGGTGGGTCCTGCTGTGATGGAGGATGGAACTGTTCCAGGCAGGGTTCAATTTGGACAGTGTCTTGGAGAGCTGGATCATTAGGAGTAGGATTAGGATCATTTCTCTTCGTGGCAAAGTGATATTTCCAGCAGAGAGTATGAGTGTAGGACAGTAAATCTTTGACGAGGGCTGTTTGGTTGAATCTGGGAGTGGGGCTGAAGGTGAGGCCTTTGGATAGGACAGAGGTTTCGGATTGGGAGAGACGTTTGGAGGAAAGGTTAACTACTGAATTAGGGTTTTGTGGTTCCAGATTGTGTTGATTGGAATTTTGAGGTTTTGGAGGGAGTGGAGCTGGAAGTGGGAGATTGAGGAGATGGGAGAGACTGGGTTTGTGTGCAATGAGAGGAGGTTGACGTTTGCTGGAAAGGTTGTGAAGGGTGAGTGAGTTGCCTTTCCGGAGGTGGGAAACCAGGAGATTGGATAGTTTTTTGAGGTGGAGGGTGGCATGTTGTTCTAATTTGTGGTTGGCCTGTAGGAGGATTCTATGAACAGCCGGTGTGGATGTGGGAGAGGAAAGATTGAGGACTTTGATTTGGGATAGGAGTTGACGGGTGTGTTCATTGGCCGAGTCGATGTATAGGTGAAGGATTAGCCGGGTGAGGGCTACGGATTGTGCTGTTTGGAACTGGTATAAGGACTGATGGAAAGAAGGATTGCAGCCAGAGATGGGAACTTTAAGTGTGAGGCCTTTGGGGGTAATACCAAATGTCAGACACCTGTCTTTCAACAACTTCTTTGCCTCTGTACTTACACCTCGACTGACATCTCTGCTCGAACTCTTTGCCTTTACAAATGCCTGCTTGTGTCTGTGTATGTGCGAATGGATATGTGTGTGTGTGTGTGTGTGTGTGTGCGAGTGTACACCTGTCCTTTTTACCCCCTAAGGTAAGTCTTTCCGCTCCCGGGATTGGAATGACTCCTTACCCTCTCCCTTAAAACCCACATCCTCTCCTTCCCTCTTGTGTGTGTGTTTGAGGTTTACGGGCGCTAAACAGCGTGGTCATCAGCGCCCAAACGCATAGAAACAGGAACACAAGCGGCGAAGGGACGAAGACGGACGCCAAACAAGGAGAACGGCTAAAAGACACAGGCCTGACGCAGTTCCAAATGCGCACATACAGAGGCAAAACAAGAGGAGAAGAAACACACTAAAAAAGGAAAGGAAACACAAGGAAAAGAGAACAGATACCGAAGGGAAACAAGGAGGTAATCGTGACTGGCGGACCTCTTACCTAAAACCTGGGTGAGCCAGTCACCCAGCAGCACATTAAAACCTTCTCCCTAAAATCCGAGGCAACAGATTGGACAGGACACAAAACCGTAAGACCTTAACCACAGTCGCTGCGTCGTTTTGCAAAATAGAGGGCACATCCGGTGGCAAGGAAACCACCGCCCTCTGGTCAGAGAATAAAAGACAGTCAAGTAAAATGTGGCGGACAGTAATCTGGATGCCACAAGCACTGCAGATTGGGGGGTCCTCCCGCCGGAGTAAAAAACCATGCGTGAAGGGACTGTGTCCAATGCGGAGGCGAGTGAGGAGAACCTCATCCCGCCTGTATGACTGGTAGGACGTACGCCATGGTTGCGTAGTGGCCTTTACCAGACGCAGCTTATTGTCAGAAACTGCCAACCACTCCTCTTCCCATTGATGCATAACACGAAAACGCAAAAGGGAGGTTACAGCATGGAGGGGAACGGCACATTCAACAGTGTGAGGGAGGGAACATGCATCTTTGGCAGCCACATCCGCCAGTTCGTTTCCCCTAATACCCACGTGCCCCAGCACCCAGCAGAAAGAAACCTCCTTCCCCCGCCGTTGCAGGTGGAGTAGGGCATCATGGATGTTCTGGACGACCGTATCCGCTGGGTACAAGTGTTGCATGGTCTGAAGGGCACTCAGGGAGTCAGAAAAGATGAGGAACTTAAGACTGGTAACACATCTCATCTGCTCCAATGCCCGCAAGATTGCAAACAATTCGGCATCGAGGATGGTAAACGCCGCAGGAAGCCGTAACTTGACGACTCGATCAGGGAAAACAACAGCAGAACCAACAGTGTCCCCCTGTTTAGAGCCATCTGTAAATACAGGTACATGGTCCGGATGCTGGTTTAAAATATCGTAAAATAAGGAGGTAAAAACAAACGCCGGAGTGCAGTTCCTCCGGTTCTCCGACAAGTCTAAAAGGATGCTGGGCCTCTGGAGCAACCAGGGAGGCAGGCGAGTAAAACCTTGTCGTTGGGGGGCCCACACGCTCCACACCAAGGGACTCAAGCAAATGCTTGGCACGAATCCCAAATGGTTTTGTTGCCCTGGGACGACTGGAAAAGAGACGTTCCATAGGCGGTCGGGCAACGGTAGGGTACGCAGGGGAGGTAGGACAGGCAAGGAAATGACACACCCGTCGCACCATGAGGAGTTTCCGCCGGATGGAGAGCGGCGGTTCCCCTGCCTCAGCACACAGGCTGGGGATGGGGCTGGTACGGAAGGCACCAGTGGCCAGCCTGATACCCTCATGGTGTACTGCGTCAAGGATCTTCAGATACGAAGGCCTTGCTGACCCATACACGGTGCAAGCATAGTCAAGATGCGATCGGACGAAAGCCCTATAAAACTGCAGCAGACGCGCCCGATCTGCTCCCCAGGACCGATGGCTCAGACACTTCAAAATATTCAGTGCCTTCAGGGCCCGCACCTTGAGGTCTTTAAGGTGAGGCAACCACGACAACTTGTAATCAAAAGTGAGGCCCAGGAACCTCACAGTGTCTCTAAAAGGAAGAACGGTGTCCCTCAGACGCAATTCAGGGGAGGTAAAAAGACGCCGAGAACGATTAAAATGAACACACACAGATTTGTCTGCAGAAAAGGTAAAACCCGTCTTTGCAGTCCATGCCTCTAAGCGCTTTATCGTAAGCTGTAACTGCCGACTAGCACTGACAAGACTGGAGGAAGAACAGAAAACAGCAAAATCGTCCACAAACAAGGAGCATTGGGCAGGACTCCGGATAGTGGACGTGATACTGTTAATAGCAACGGCAAAGAGGGTGACACTTAAAACGCTGCCCTGAGGAACACCATTCTCCTGCACGTACAAATCCGATAGCACATTACCAACCCGATACCGAAAGAGGCGGTGAGAAAGAAAGGACCGAATGAAGATGGGGAGACGGCCACGAAAGCCCCACTCATGGAGTTGATTGAGGATAAGGCGGCGCCAAGTAGTGTCATACGCCTTATTAATGTCAAAGAAGACCCCTAGACAATGCTGGTTACGTAGAAAGGCCTGCTGGATGGCGGCCTCAAGCAGGGTCAAGTTGTCTATAGTGGAACGACATCTCCTAAAGCCACACTGAGAGGAGCTAAGGAGCTGCCTGGTCTCGAGCAGCCAAACCAGGCGGCGGTTGACCATGCGTTCCAACGTCTTCCCAACACAGCTCGTCAAGGCAATACTCCGATAACTACTGGGATGTGTTCGGTCCTTCCCTGGTTTGAGGAGGGGAATCAAAATTGCCTCCCTCCACGAGTCAGGGTACGTGCCAGATAACCATATCATATTGAAACAGTTCAGGAGAACTTCCTTGGATGGCAGCAACAGGTGCCGCAGCATGCTGTACCGGATTTGATCATGACCAGGCGCAGTATCATGAGCCACAGACAGCGCAGAATCCAGTTCCCACATTGTGAAGGGGCAGTTATAGGGTTCAGAATTTAGAGACCGGAAGTCCAAGTGACCCCTTTCGATGGCAGTGCGGTAGCGGCAGAAATCTGGATCACAGTTAATAGTGGCGGTAGATTCCGCAAAATGCATGGCCAGTGTCTGGGCAATGTCTCTCGGCGCCGTGAGGAGACATCCCTGATGCAGCAATGCCGTGACAGGTAGCTGGCTGAGTTTCCCGGAAATCCTCCTGATGGCTTCCCATACTTTCGTAGAACTAGTGGAGCGAGAGATGGCATTCAAGAACGATTGCCATGCCCGTCGTTTGCTCTCTTTAATCACTCGCCGCGCTCTGGCCCTTGCCACCCGAAAGGCCGCAAGATTGTCAGCTGAGGGACGGCACTTGAAGCAGCGCAGTGCTGCACGGCGGGCGCGGATGGCTGAGTGGCACTCAGTGGTCCACCAAGGGACAGAACGCCTCTTGGGATGACCGGATGACCGTGGGATTGACAATTCAGCAGCATGTGAGATCACGGCTGCAACATGGTCTACCCATTCGTGGACGCTGGCACGGTGTTCCAAAACAGCCAGTTGGCTGAAAAGTGTCCAGTCAGCTCTGCAAAGGTGCCACCGGGGCGGCACTGGTAATGCCACAGCCTCATCCCTCTTTCCTGAAGAAGCAACCGTTGGTTGCGAAAGCTAGAATTTTGTGTGTATGTTTGTGTTTGTTTGTGTGTCTATCGACCTGCCAGCGCTTTTGTTTGGTAAGTCCCATCATCTTTGTTTTTAGATATATTTTTCCCACGTGGAATGTTTCCCTCTATTATATTATTTATATTTTTTAATGTATATAATATACAAGTGTAGCAGGGAAATGTTGTTCGCAAAAATCTCGGAAAGTTGTTGAGTAATTTACTTAAAATTTTTACGGGATACTGTAACAAATATTCATATGGACAGAGACTACATATTTTTTTAAAGAGCAAAGTATAGGTTTTCTGTTAAAACTGGCCACAAGAAAGAAAATGCTGGCCTATGCTCTGCTGCCAGTCTTTGCAGTTTTGTTTTCTTTCTCACAGTTGGGTTTAATCTTGATAGAAGGGCATTTAAAGAGTTGGAAAAACTCTTTCTTCCATGCATATTCTTCCTCATTATATATATTTTCAAACAAAAATTGTATACACAGTAATGTACTGTTTTGTTGCCTTTGTTTTTTTTGCAGGAAACAGAAAAGTTGTATCTATGGCTTATCAGCTTATGATCAGAATACTACTACTGCTACGTCTGAATTTGCAATAACAATAAATGAGGCTGAAGATCAGAGGTGGGGTGGGGGAGGGGAGTAGATGGGCAGGAAAGGGTGGGGGTAGGAAATGGACTTAGGTCGGGAGAGGAGGAGATGAGCAGAGTGGAGGAGGAGATGGACAGAGTGGAGGAGGAGTTGGAGGGAGAGGGAGGGAGGAGCAGGAAATGGACAGAGAGAGGTGGGAGGATGAGGAGACAGATAAAGAGAATGGGAGGAAGAGATGGACAGAGATTAGGGGCAGAAGAAGATTAGTACTTATATCCAATTCCTAAACTCGTTTATCAATTGAGAAGCACTGCCATGTTCTTTGAGTAGTTTCATAGATTCTTCTGCATTCAGTGGAACAGACATCCCACAGCTGAGTGAAGATTTCAGTTTTTGTCCATGTCACCTAAATGTAGTTGTACATCCTCTGTACATTTGTCGGGTGACATTTTAAAATCATATACACCCTCAGTATCTCTAATTATACAAGCAAAAGACATGTTACAATACAACAGTGTATTATGCGTAAGTTGGTGATGGTAAAAAGTGAACAAGTTTGGATGTGAACCAATGTTTAGTTTATAAAAAATCATTCATTTACATAACATGTTCCATAGAGCCCAGTATGAAAAAGGTCTTTCAAGATGTGGGGTAAAAATTGAGACATCCTTGATATATAGAATGCAGGCTGTATGTTATCTGTTTTTCACAGACATTATAGACAGTCTTTAAGCATACTGTATACTGTTGTTGGGCAAGTCATCTGTGACAAAAAAAAATATTTTTGTGTGGCAAAAGAAAGCAGTGAGTTGTATAGTAGGTGTCTTAAAAACAGCACATCCTGTAGGTCACTTATGCCATTGGTGACTATTACAGTGGTTTCCACAGTATTTGTTCTCAAATTTCTTCTGCACATAGAAGAAAATTGACAGAACTATAAATTATGATGATCATTACCTCAGCATAATACTTGTCACAATCAAATGATTGACCAGCCCACTGGTACACTAAACAAAAATAAAAAAATTATTAAAGATACCTTGGTATTAAACATTTCAATTTACTATCTTGTAACTTCCGGGCAGGTTAAAACTGTATGCTAAACTGGGATACAAACTTGAGACATGTGCCTCTCATTGACAAGTGCTCTACAAACTGATCTATCTATGCAAGACTTATGGCCCACCCTCAGAGCATTACTACCAGATGTACCTCATCTACTACCTTTGAAACTTCACAGCAGTTCTCCTGCATACCTTGCAGAATTAGCAGTCCTAGAAAGGATATCATGGAGACATGACTTAGCCATAGCCTTGGGGATTGTTTTCAGAATTCAGTCCGGATGCACTGTCTCATTAAAGATATCTAGGGATGACATACAGTATTGACGAAAATGCATTTTATGCCATTGAGAAGTTCCTTCATTGTGTGAAGGAAGACCTTATATTCTGACTCTTATCTTACTGTGAATTTGTATGCCAACTAACATGTCTATATTGTTACCCCTTTTACTGTATTTTATGGTTATCTGGCTTGACTGAGTGTTGTCTTTAGTATTATGTTATCTAGTTTACATTGTTTTCCTTAGAACTGATATTGTTTACTGTGTACAAACAATGACAACACTCATAGCATGTAAAATGCTAGAAGATGAATGAATACATTAAAAACAGCCAACAAGTGGTGAGATTCAGTTAATTGGAAGGACTATTGGAAAATGGAATTTCTCTTTGAAAGAGAGTTTTTTATGTGCTTGTACAACACATAGTAGAATATTTCTGTTACATGGAATTCAGTTCACACTGGACTAAAATAACTAGTTTTATCAAAACTGTATTATGTATAACTGCAGTCTTATTTGGTACATGAAAGACTCAAACAGAAATGTTTGAAACTCCTAAAGCAACAATGTTTGTGATAAAAGAGCATAGTCTGCATTTTTATCTCTTGATATTGTTGTTTGGGAAAAGGTAATGTGCTGAAGGAAGATCATGAATACTTCAAGAAATGTACTAACAAAATCAAGAATACTTATAGTATATCAGATTACACTTTGGTGATCTTAAGGATAAGACAAGACATCATACAGAGGAATCTGAGCATTTTCCTGTGCTATATTCATTAATGGCAAAGAAAGATTAATTATTGCTATACATACACACACTCTCCGAAATGCTGAACAAGGAACATCAGGGTGCATGTATCTATAGATTAGTATAGATTTTCACACATTTAAAACCAGTTTGTTGAACTTTACACTGACTGATGTTCATTAAGATTAAAACACTTACTAATCAGAGGCATTTATACATTTTTTATTGCAAACTGAAAATATCTTACAACACTTACAGATTTAAGTTTAATACACAGCTGCTAACTAATACTTAAAAAATATTCTACATGTATGTTAATGTGTGGATGTCAAGAAATTTGTAAATAACACATATCACATTGAATTTGTCAGCAGGCAATGAGAATAGTCAGCATATGGAGTATCCTTATGGCAATCAGTCAACACAAGGCGTGCCAGTGCAGCAACTGAGAAAACTTCAGCTGAGTGAGGATGATCGTGCACTTATGAACAGATTCAAAGCTCAGGGTAAGAGTTGGAAACATTCTCAACTGATTATATAATATAATTGCCATCAAATACTCAATAGTTTGGAATATAGTAACTGTTCTGTTATTGAACAAGAATAAATATCAGTGAAGAACCAACAGCATATAAAATGAATATTGATTTACACACAAACCAAAACAAAATTTTTCCTTCAGTGGACAAGGTTAGAGGCAAGGAGGAACACAAAGCTCAATACAAATTCAGGATATATGGCCAAGCCAAACAAGAAATGTTGACAAAAACATACAAAACATGCCAGCCGGAGTGGCCGAGCGGTTCTAGGCGCTACAGTCTGGAATCGCGCGACCGCTGTGCTCGCAGGTTCGAATACTGCCTCGGGCATGGATGTGTGTGATGTCCTTAGATTAGTTAGGTTTAAGTAGTTCTAAGTTCTAGGGGACTGACAATATCCGAAGTTAAATCCCCTAGTGCTCAGAGTCATTTTGAACCATACAAAACATGAGCCACAGGAGAAAAAAATTATACATTGAACTAAACTACATAAGAAATTAACAGGGTGTTACAACTTATACTTGAAGAGCAGCAAGTACCAGAAGCAGATTGAAAAGTGGAGTGTCTCCACAACAAATGCTTTGCTTGAAGGAAGAGACACATGGATAACAGAGAGGAAAGACAGCCAGAGAGAAAGGGGAAGTAAATAGTGAGAAGAGAGAGATAATAAATGGGACTAGCATAATGCGAGAGCAATTAACAAAAATGACTTCATCTCCCTGTCCATGACAAACTGTCTTTCGTCTGTTCTGACAAAGAGAGAAAGGGAGAGCAGATATGGAGAAAGAGTAAAGGGAGAGGAGACTGACTAGGGAAAAAAGAATCATAAATAAGGTATGGAGAGTTGTTTGTCTGTACCTGTATGTACTATACAATATAACTGAAATTCGTTACTTGCTCAACAATTTGGATAGTAATGGCATGCAGTCTTTGAGATTTTTTAACTAGGAAGAATTTGACAAAAGATAGATGACGTATACTGATTGGAGAAACTACATGGGGATAAAATAGTGGAAGGGATCTAAACATGCTGTATGATTTGACAATACATTTGTATTTGTAAATATGCTATAAATTTAGCAATTAATCATGCATTTCACATTAATAGCTATATTTGATTCTGAGTAGAGACTTAAAATCACTTATTTCACTTACAACATAAAATAGTTGTTATTGGTCTCATACATATCAAGATCGTAGCATTTAATAATTCCTCTTCAAAAACAGGACAACAAAACTTCTCATAACAAAAGGCAAAGGAGAGGTGACTGTTGGATGTGAAATAATGAGAATTTTGAAAAGAAAGTTTGATGGAAGTAATTAAGCAGGGATCATTCAGAGTGTTGACACTTGTACTGAAGTGTGACAATTTGGAAGAAATGAAGATTAAATTTAAAATACCTTCAACTTTAAGCTTATTAGAGAGGGCACAAACTGCAGATTTTAGTAATTGTTTATTTCTCTCTGTGTCTTATGCCTATTGTTGTGAGGGTTTCAAACATCTAGACTTCCTTCTCGCCAAAAGCTTACGTGTTTAGTAGACCACCTTCTGGTCAAAGGCTTATGTGCTTAGTAGTCTTTTTGTTGTGCCTGTCTGCGACACAGCATGACCGCTGTATGACGAGTAGCAATCTGTCTTTTTCATAATACTGGTATTTCACTTTGCATTGTTCAGATGTTTACTGAGGTCCACAAATAGAATGGAAGTCTCCTGCTTTTCCGTTATGCTTCCTTTTATTAGTAAGTACAAGATTAGATATGCTTCATTGGAATGTTTACCTTTTATAGAGTCAAAATGTTTGCCATTCAGTACTTCTCCAATTTTACTTAGGTTTTCTGTGTAACATTTTCACCTTCACTGGTAGTTTGACGATAATGGTTTGCTTGAAACTTGATGGTATGTGTCTGCTTTCACATATTCTGTTCATCACATGTAGTAATCTAGTTATTGTATCTCTGACTGACTATAACAACTATGGTAGTTTGTTGTTGTCCCCTGCTGACTTATTTGCGTTCAGATACGTAGTGTTCTGTCACACTATAGACCAGATACAGCTCTTAGTTAAAGAATCTGAGCCATGCTCAATAATTTATTACAGAATTTAAATTATCAGGCTGCATTTTGCATGTTTCCCCATTTAGATTTAAAAAATAACCACCAGAATTTTTTGAACTGTTGATATCAAATAATGTTTTCAAACATATAGTAACTGGTCTTACAGCTGCACCTTGAAATATTGGATAGTTCTGTGCTGTAGACCTCAGGGGCATGGCTGTTATGTAGTATAGCTCTTATGGGATCCCAAAGAATCTGTCCATTCAGCCTAAGGGGTCCTACCACCATCCACATGATTTTCGTGTTCCACTGCTTACATCAAAATGGAATGAATAAAGTGGCTGAAACTTCTCTATTGGATTCTTATCTCTTTGTATCTTATCTTTATACCTCAATTATGCTTTGTATCATCATTGATCAATGTTTAGTATTAATGTTTTGATGGTGTTTCAGATAGTTTTGTTCTTTCTGGCATTGGCAGTTCCATATGCTGTAGGAATAAGTTTGTAAATGTCTTATAGAATGTGATATAATATGGTAATACAAGTGTCACCACCTAAGCAAGATTTTCACAAATATAAAGAAGAAATAAACATGCAAAAAGTCTCCTGTTACTTCGTTTTCTTGCTTGCTGATTGTGTTTGTGGGATAAAGCACATTATTATCAAACTTCTCTTTGAGAGTGTATTGTGCTTGAGTCCCAGTGGGTTTAATTTCCTTGTGAATTATTGCAGCATACTGTAAGTCTGAAAACAGCACAATATGAATTCAGTGTGCAGTTTATTAGGTGTACACCCAGGCAAGGATGTATATACACAATTTTAATAGAGCAATGTCCAATGCAGCTGAGTGGTTGTGTGTTTGGGAAGTGAGAACTGCATTTTCCCATGTCACTTATCTTGTTAGAAATTGTAGTGATAGTGCTTGGACTGAGAGTGGAAATTTTACACAATGGGAAGAAAAGAAAGTAAGAAAGAGAAACATAATTCCAGGAAACAACATTAAAATTGCTTTATGAAATTTTCATTGTAGAAAAAGTGTGCCAAGTAGATAGTGATTACTTGCTTAATATAAAGACAAGGAAAATGTGTCAAGGAATCTGCATGTACTGGGAAAACTGTTTTAAATTTTGTGGTAAATCCATGCTTGCCTTAAGGGGCCATGATGAAACAGAAAATTCCAAGAATCCAGGAATTTTTTGAGGGCTAGATGGTCTAATGTAAAAACTGGATAGTATATTGAAGCAACACAATGAACTGCTGTAATGAGTTTATGGGGTATGCCTTAATCTTATCAGGAGTGAACAAATTCTCACAATCAAAGTTAATGAAACCACAGCCTGTGCAAATTTATCACAGCTGGCCCTAATAATTTGATATAAGATACTGGGGAATATAAATGAAAGATTTCCACCAGATGGTGGAGCTGTAGCTCTTCTCAGCAGGTAAATGAGGCACCAGAAAAAACATGATAGGTTACCGGTAGTGTTACGATGGTTCTCCCGATATGAGTGACCACAAAAGTGGAGTTCTGACTAGGATTAAAGTTGTATATGAAAAAGCTCACTTCATTCACTGTCACACACATCATTCAAATTTAAGAATTGAACATTATGTGACAGGCAGTAAGCAAGTATTTTTTTACCCAGTCTCTGAGATGCACAGCTGTTCTTGATAAAATAGTGAGAAACGTATTCCTACCTGTCCTCAGTCCACCACATGGAATTTCAAATTACAGATTGTAACTGCTCCATACAAATACCAAAACGAAATTGCTAAGTGCAGGGAACAAATTACTGACAACTGTGAAAATGGTTACAGGTCAATAAACAAAACTATGGAACTGAAAGGTTTTCTTCAAGACAAATATTTGCTCTTCTGGTTACATTTTTTAAATAAAGTCATACCTCATTGTGACATTTTGTTCCATGAACTGCAGCAAAGGAATACTGATGCACTGAAAACTACTGAATACGTCTTTCACTTTGCAGCAAGTATCTAGCATGTTATATTAGGACCTCACTTGACATTGACCATCAATGGGAGCATTAAGAACCAATATTTCACAGAATCAAGAAAGATATGCGCTTGAGACACCTTTGGCTTCATCATGACTCAGATCACTGACTGATTCAATTTTAATGGTCACTTGTCAACTGCACAGCTGTTAGAACTGATATGTTTTCAAAATATCAATTTTTGTTCCTAAAAAAGAACTTAAGGCATTTGTTAATTTGTTTTAATTATAGCCTTCAGACTTATGTCATGAACTGAATTTGTTGTAAAGACAATAGGATTCATGAAAGCACCAGGTGACCTTAATGAATTTCTTTATGAAAAAAAAAACTTGGTAAAAACTTTTCCTGAAAGTGTTAACCTGCTACCGATAATAGTGATCATCACAATGATGACTAGAGAGGCAGAATACTGCTTCTCAGTGGATGCTATAACTGGTGAAAACAGTCATGATAAATACTATGAATAATGATGCTCGTGGTGTGCTCTCTTGAAAAAGAACTGTTAACGCTTCCAAATTTCAATGAAATGGTCATAGCCCATTTTGCTGCGCACGTAAGGAGACAAGTTCTTTTCACCTATGAATAAGTGAATTAAGGTAAGCAAAACATGGGTTATTAGATGATAGGAAGCAATTTCCCTTTGTAATTACCTAAGAAGGGGGTTAACATGTTTTCCCAGCAACATAACATTTTCCAGCACTTTACCACAACAAACCGTTTTAAAAATCTGCACTTTGATGTCATCTTTAATGTGGTGTATTGCATGAAGCAGCAATGGCTTTGCCACAGTGGATACACCGGTTCCTGTGAGATCACCAAAGTTAAGCATTGTCGGATGTGGCCGGCACTTGGATGGGTGACCATCCAGCCGCCATCCGCTGTTGTAATTTTTTTCCGGGTGCACTCAGCCTCGTGATGCCAATTGAGGAGTTACTCGACTGAATAGTAGCGGCTCCATTCAAAGAAAACCATCATAACGACCGGGAGAGCGGTGTGCTGACCACATGCCATTCCTATCCGCATCCTCAACTGGGGATGACATGGTGGTTGGATGGTCCCAATGGGCCACTTGTGGCCTGAAGACGGAGTGCTTTATTGCATAAATCATTTACGTATTTTCATAATATACTCACGTAAATATAATAACCAACAAATGCAGTAATGTCTGTTAGTTCCTCTAACAGTTAAATAAGCATGGCAGTTGCTCAGCTTGTATCTATCACTAAATAACAGCACAAGACCCATGACTTCATGCAAACATCTTTGTTTAATCTTGCAACATACAAAACATTAAATATCTCAAATTTAGAATTGAAAAGATGAACAATATTAAGCATAGAGTGAAGCTAACATTCACTGCATTGAAGCTATCTCCAAAATGTGTATTTTAGTGTGATTTGTTGTGATAAAGTGTTGGACTGATCTGTAGCATAGACAGAGGCCTAAGTTAGTTCCGAATGTTAAATGTCACACCCTTCCCCAGTATGGAAACCTAGAGCTGTGCCTATGC
The DNA here is from genome assembly GCF_023897955.1 of Schistocerca gregaria. Classification (NCBI taxonomy): domain Eukaryota; kingdom Metazoa; phylum Arthropoda; class Insecta; order Orthoptera; family Acrididae; genus Schistocerca; species Schistocerca gregaria. Next base: position 667,639,985 of record NC_064920.1, read on the forward strand.
AACATAAATACAGAGTCAGTTAATTCTTCCATAAAACATTCTACCTGACTTCCCTCACACAACTGGACAGTTATTGTCCATTGTGCATACATTCAATGTAATCTTGCCACCTATCTGACATTTGTTCTCTGTCTTTCAAGGATATGACTGAGTCAGTCATATACTGCAATAAAATAAATTGTTAAGTAACTGTTGGTGCTTCATTCATCATGACACATAGGGTGTATTACTGCCATGGAATTCATGACTTCGTATAAGCTAACATTTCCACAGGTGCTATGTTAAGCTATTGGCTGATTCAAAGTTATTATGAGTACATGTTGGGTCCATCAGCTAATAACTGCTTTCAAAGGTTTTAGAACAAACAGAGTATCCTTACTTTTATTATTGTCAGGGCAAATATCTTAAAAGAAAAATATAATATTTCAAACTCTATTGTTATAAAATATGTGTTAGACATAACCAGAAACTTTTTAGTATAATGAGACCCTATCAGCCAGTAAGATCCAATACAATTATGTTTCTGACTTTTCTAAATAAATTAACAAACAGCAAATTTATTAGTGCTTTATTGATATAGTAAGGAAATTTATGGCAAAACATTAATAATTTATAAGTAAAGAACACCACTCACCAGACGGCAGGAACGTTGAGTTATTGACAGTCACGCTCCAAAGGGAATGAAAACTTGTTAGGTAGTGGAAGAAATCCTTTGATGGGTTAGGGTACAAATACACAATCATGGGCACGCAAGGGGGTGCCTCCCCCCCCCCCCCCCCCCCTCTTCCCCCTAACCCACACACACAAACACGCATGTGTGCCGGCAACATACACAGAATTGTGTGCCGAGACAGCTTGGTGTAGGAGCAGAGGTGAAGTATGTACACATGGTGTGTGTGTGTGTGTGTGTGTGTGTGTGTGTGTGTGTGTGTGTGTGAATGCTAGATTGTCAAATGATTTCTTCTGAAAACTAGCAGTTTTCCAATCTGTTCTGTGTGAGCCTGTCAGCATCTCAACATTTTTACAATTTAGTGAGTGGTCTCATTTACTCCTAAATTATTTATTTGGTGCTTAATTGTTTTTACAGTTTATCCATTATAATGTTGAAGAAATTGCACTTAGATGTAAGAATACCGAAAAAAATATATATTCATCTCCTCAGCAGCCAAGTATATCAAATATATCAGTATTTTTTTATAAATAAGTCAACTGTTCATAGATAAGACCAATAGGTAAAATATTATATTTGTTTCTAACCTATTACTAAACTTTCCTGCTAATTGTATGTGACAAAAACATGCTCATCTTCCTACTGTCAAAAGTGTCATCATCTTGTTTCAACTTTAATCTTTTATTACTGGTTGAATAAATCAGGACTACTACTTGCTGAGCCACATTTAGTGACATAAATAACATAAAAACTAGCTGAAATTTTTATTTTACTGTCAGATAATGAGAGTACATTTAATGAGATTCTAGTCCAACTGAAAACTACTCACCTGGATCCTAGCTTTAGAATAACATGAAACTGAAATACTGTGATTACATTTGTAATTTTCTCACTGAGAGTGATATTCAGGTATAGTACTTTCTGTTTTTACTTAATGACAGTTGCAGAAGAAAGCCATTTGTTGGAAGAAGAGAATCCAAGGTACAGAGGTGGTCATATCCCTTCGAGAGTCTTCAAGATGTTGGATGAAAGTGGTATAAAAAATTAAATTTAGTATTAGCTTTCAGGCAGATGAAAACCGGTGATGGAAGTAAATATACCTCCTCTTTCAGCACAAGCTTCTGCAGACAGTAGATGGCAGACTTGTTGGTCTTTAACACTGTATTACAATGTATTTATATTGCAGCTAATAGAAATTTCTTGTGGGGAATGGTTTTTGGTAAACCTTTCAGGCTCTTTGCATATTTATACATTATATTTTCATGAGCTACTGCTGAAAACATTTAATTTTGCTGTTTCCTTTAGTGGACGAGGACTCTTTTCTGCACAATGAATCAGATCCCAGATACAGAGGGCCAGCAATTCCCTCGCGTGCTTTTCGTATGCTTCAAAGCATGACTGATGGAGCAAGTGGTTCAGACTTTGGTGAGGGGACATGATAGATGGTGTTTGCTGGAAATCCCTGCATGTGTTTTCATAGTTATGAGAGACAAATGTTTCAAGTGTGACATTCCCATGCATGAATCCATGCATAGTAAAAACAAGTAATAAAAAAGTAGTAAAGTGAGATAATGAGAAAGTTGATATGGTAGTATTCTCCTTTCTAATGGAATGTTGGTGCAGTGTGTTAGAGAAGACTATTAAAAATGGAGGGGCTTAAATAAAATTGTTTCAGAAAACCCTTACCACACGACAACTCTGCAACAATGAAATCTTGAAATATAATTGTAATGATACAAATTGTGTAAAAGTTTTGTTTTATATGGAAAACATGAATATGAGACAGCACAAAAATCATTATATAAACACTGTATTTCAGTTGTATCTTAACATAACAACTGGAAGTCCAGCTCAGAATATTCAGTGAACAACAGAAAAAAATTACACACCTAGAAGAAATTGTCCAACACACACACACACACACACACACACACACACACACACACACACACACACACACACAAACATCTATGGTTGTTATATTAATGGTTAAAATTCCCTTGAACTGAGGGACTATGAGCATCTGTTTGCACTGTTGTCACAAGCCAATTATGTGACTAGCCCTACAGTTTTAATAAAGCATGTACAAAGCTTTAAGCAATTAATCACTATATCAAAAGATCATGGAGAAACCTCATTGGTGGGTTACTCAGAACTACGAGCTTCTGCATGGTTTGCTTAAAGACCCAGAATGAATTGTAGAAATGTCATGTATCTCGAATATTCCAGTATCATGATGGAGTAATGGTGGGTCCATAGTGTATTCCAGGTTACTTACACATGTCATACAGGTTCCAGTTGATCTGGTTTGATCACAACAAGTGACATTGTCATATTGTGTGGTGACTTATGTACCTAGCTCCAAAATACAGGCATTGAGCTGATTACAAAGTCCAATGCCAGACTGTAACACTGGTAATTAACTATAAAAAAGATTACAAGTTCTCTACACATATATTAGGATGCAGATGGCTAAATTTGGATTGACAATGTGCCACATCATTTTTAGAATTTGTACAGAATTATTGTATTTAGATATGACTGGTTTCAAGATACAAGAAATTTCTTCTTCCAGTACTGTGAAATAATAAATCAACATTAATCCTGACAATATGGCATTGGGATTCATTCAACACAACATGGAAATCCAGCGTCATCATGTTTTCTTTCCAATGCTGCATCATACTCACCTTTCAACTAAGCCATTCTTTCAAAAACATCTCCGTAGCTTTATAGACTTCTTGCCTTATGTAAAGCATTTTCATAATGTGGCCAATGTTTGAAAAACCCTGGCAAAATACGTGGCAGATAAATTTATGTGTTATTTCTGAGCCTTCGTTGATTTTTGTGATGTCAACACCCAGTTGTATCTGTCAACAGGAAACTAATTGGAGAGGGGATACAACTTCTACACAGCTCATAGTATCCAAATGATGTTGATTTGTACTTGCATCCACACAAGAAGGAGTGCTTCACACTAATCACTTGAAACAAATGAAAACCAACATTACCTATTCCATTTTACATTTTAGGTGATATTTTTAACAATTTTAATGCAGTCATAAACATCTCATCAGAAGTAGTTTCATTTTAAATTGGCACCGAGCATTTTTGGCAATATATGAAGGCTAATAGCACCAAATGCCGAAGTTATCAAGGCTTATAAGCAACTAGTAAAGAAAACACAAGGGTTTCTTTAGTTTTTGAGTCAATCAGTTCTTTCTCAAAGTTGAAAAAGTTGATGGACAAGACATTAATCCTCCTGTTTGAGGATATACTATACCACTGGGGAAAAAGTAAAGGCAGCATATGGAGAGCTAACAAAATTGCCCACAGGAAAGCAACAGTGAGAAGGATAGAGAGAGGAGAATGATATAGATAGATGGAGAAGAAATCTGTTGAAAAGGTTGTAGGAAGGAGGGGGCATAGAGAAAGAGAAAGCAGAGAATGTGACACAGTCATAAGAATGTTAATGGGGAGGGAGTAATGTAAAACAAATTAGGAAAAAAGAGAAGTTTGATTATGAAAGTAAAAGGGTTATAATTACATTGAAATTAACTCACAGTAGAAGTGAAAATTTATTATGAACATTGTCTAATATTTCATTCATTTCTGCTCCCATTCAATTGTCTTTTACTTAATTTAATCTTTAGGATTCCCTTTAATGTTGGTGTCCCTTCTTATTTCAGTTTCTGTAACTCCTTGCACTTACATATATTCTGTTTCTATCTTTTCATTTCTTTAATGAGATAAATTTGGAATTTTCATTTTTCCATTATCAATCCTGCTACTTTATTCACTAACTATGATTCATTGTCTTCCATTTCTCTCCAGCATGATATATCACATCACCAAAGTGAGGTGGGGGAGTGGACGAAATACTATATTTGCATTCAGAAGTAGCAGGTTTAATTTTCCACTGCTGCCTTCTGCTCTCATCCTTTCCTAAATGAAGCATATAACAGGGTGTATATGACCTGGGACAACCGGGAAATCTGGGAAAAACCTGGGAATTTTTTCATCCGGGAGAAAACCGGTAAAAACCCGGGAAGTTTTCTGAATTCCGGGAATTTTTCGTTGTTTTAGCTTTCGGTTAAATTTTTGTAATTTTTACTGCAGAATTGATTTTCTATCAAAGAACGTTATTGTATCCTGCTACTGGAGAATGACACGGCAGCAATAAAATATAAATGAGAGGGAAAAAAATAAAACTTTAGTGGCAAAGGAAATGTGCAATTTACAATGAAACCCCGTGCACGCACAAGCAAATACCAAAAATATGTCAAAGGCCATAGGGCGCCGACTGTAATTTTTCGTAACAATGAACTGCTTGCTATGAGCATGACGTCACAACTGTTCACCTTAGGTTCGTTTGCCCAATTCCCAGCGGTCTGTTGCGCATGCGCATTTGACTCGGGTATAAGCAGTACCTTCTCCCGCTACTTGTAGTTTGGCTGTTAGCTGTATCGGTAGTAGCAGCAAGCCCCCAGATGCAAACGAAAAAAATTTTACTCATGCGCCTAGCTGTCAGATTCGCGCTTGCACTGAGTTTTCTGAGTTGTAGTGGGGAGGGGATTAACCTGCACGTGACCGGTGTTTACGTTAAGTGATTTCGCTGCTTCTCTTCGTTTACAGCTCCCACGTCAAATGAAAACAAAATGGATTTCTGTGGCCGTAAGCTATCAAGTGAATTAAAATACATTCACATAATAACAGGGGGCAAAAATATATTTTTAATTTCAGTTTTCTGATTTTATTTTATTTCCAAGTTAGTAGCAGTCAAGCATTAATTGCCTTGCAGAACAATGAAGTTATTTTTGCAAGTTTGCTAAAGAAATTTGGCTTGATTAATCTTTCCGCCGTGGCGATCATTATATTTGAAACGAAGTGATTCATTCTACAGTATTGGCTAGTTCCAACTGTTCGCTGAATTTCAAGTGCACCTTATCATCTTTTGCCATGTATGGCATTAAACCATAATAAAGAACCAAAAATGAGATCGTATAGTACTGGTACTCCAAGGAAATTTACATCCCAAAAACAACACTGAAAAGGTTAATATCAGATGGGACCTGCTTCATTGTGAATCTGGAAAAAGCCAATTTGCACTTCAAGCTGAATTATGCATTTTAGTTGTTGTTGTTGTGGTCTTCAGTCCTGAAACTGGTTTGATGCAGCTCTCCATGCTACTCTATCCTGTGCAAGCTTCTTCATATCCCAGTACCTACTGCAACCTACATCCTTCTGAATCTGCTTAGTGTAGTCATCTCTTGGTCTCCCTCTATGATTTTTACCCTCCACATTGCCCTCCAATACTAAATTGGTGATCCCTTGATGCCTCAGAACATGTCCTACCAACCGATCCCTTCTTCTGGTCAAGTTGTGCCACAAACTTCTCTTCTCCTCAATCCGATTCAATACTTCCTCATTAGTTATGTGATCTACCCATCTAATCTTCAGCATTCTTCTGTAGCACCACATTTCGAAAGCTTCTATTCTCTTCTTGTCCAAACTATTTATCGTCCATGATTCACTTCCATACATGGCTACACTCCATATAAATACTTTCAGAAATGACTTCCTGACACTTAAATCTATACTCGATGTTAACATACTTCTCTTCTTCAGAAACGCTTTCCTTGCCATTGCCAGTCTACATTTTATATCCTCTCTACTTGGACCATCATCAGTTATTTTGCTCCCCAAATAGCAAAACTCCTTTACTACTTTAAGTGTCTCATTTCCTAATCTAATTTACTCAGCATCACCTGACTTAATTCGACTACATTCCATTATCCTCGTTTTGCTTTTCGTTGATGTTCATCTTATATACTCCTCTCAAGACACTGTCCATTCCATTCAACTGCTCTTCCAAGTCCTTTGCTGTCTCTGACAGAATTACGATGTCATCGGCGAACCTCAAACTTTTTATTTCTTCTCCATGGACTTTAATACCTACTCCGAATTTTTCTTTTGTTTCCTTTACTGCTTGCTCAATATACAGATTGAATAACTTCGGGGATAGACTACAGCCCTGTCTCACTCCCTTCCCAACCACTGCTTCCCTTTCATGTCCCTCGACTCTTATAACTGCCATCTGGTTTCTGTACAAATCGTAAATAGCCTTTTGCTCCCTGTATTTTACCCCTGCCACCTTCAGAATTTGAAAGGGAGTATTCCAGTCGACATTGTCAAAAGTTTTCTCTAAGTCTACAAATGCTAGAAACGTAGGTTTGCCCTTCCTTAATCTAGCTTCTAAGATAAGTCGTAGGGTCAGTATTGCCTCACGTGTTCCAACATTTCTACGGAATCCAAACTGATCTTCCCCGAGGTCGGCTTCTACTAGTTTTTTCCATTCGTCTGCAAAGAATTCGCGTTAGTATTTTGCAGCTGTGACTCATTAAACTGATAGTTTGGTAATTTTCACATCTGTCAACACCTGCTTTCTTTGGAATTGGAATTTTTATATTCTTCTTGACATCTGAGGGTATTTCGCCTGTCTCATACATCTTGCTCACCAGATGGTAGAGTTTTGTCAGGACTGGCTCTCCCAAGGCTGTCAGTAGTTCTAATGGAATGTTGTCTACTCCAGGGGCCTTGTTTTGACTCAGGTCTTTCAGTGCTCTGTCAAACTCTTCACGCAGTATCGTATCTCCCATTTCATCTTCATCTACATCCTCTTCCATTTCCATAATATTGTCCTTAAGTACATCGCCCTTGTATAGACCCTCTATATACTTCTTCCACCTTTCTGCTTTCCCTTCTTTGCTTAGAACTGGGTTTCCATCTGAGCTCTTAATATTCATACAAGTGGTCCTCTTTTCTCCAAAGGTCTCTTTAATTTTCCTGTAGGCAGTATCTATCTTACCCCTAGTGAGATAAGCCTCTACATCCTTACATTTGTCCTCTAGCCATCCCTGCTCAGCCATTTTGCACTTCCTGTCAATGTCATTTTTGAGACGTTTGTATTCCTTTTTGCCTGCTTCATTTACTGCATTTTTATATTTTCTCCTTTCATCAATTAAATTCAATATTTCTTCTATTACCCAAGGATTTCTACTAGCCCTCGTCTTTTTACCTACTTCATCCTCTGCTCCCTTCACTACTTCATCCCTCAAAGCTACCCATTCTTCTTCTACTGTATTTCTTTCCCCCATTCCTGTCCATTGCTCCCTTATGCTCTCCTTGAAACTCCGTACAACCTCTGGTTCTTTTAGTTTATCCAGGTCCCATCTCCTTAAATTCCCACCTTTTTGCAGTTTCTTCAGTTTTAATCTACGGGTCATAACCAATAGATTGTGGTCAGAGTCCACATCTTCCCCTGGAAATGTCTTACAATTTAAAACCTGATTCCTAAATCTCTGTCGTACCATTATATAATCTATCTGAAACCTGTCAGTATCTCCAGGCTTCTTCCATGTATACAGCCTTCTTTTATGATTCTTGAACCAAACGTTACCTATGATTAAGTTGTGCTCTGTGCAAAATTCTACCAGGCGGCTTCCTCTTTCATTTCTTTGCCCCAGTCCATATTCACCTACTACATTTCCTTCTCTCCCTTTTCCTACTTCCAAATTCCAGTCACCCATGACTATTAAATTTTCGTCACCCTTCATTTTAGTATGGTTTACGAAATTCCGATGCTCTTTGGAGTATCCTCTGATGCCCTATTTCTTTTACGGTGTAATCTAAGCTCTCTTAGTGCTTTATACACACTAACATGTGGGCTTCCTACACCACTGCAGTTGCACACGTACAATAATGTCTGTTTCCTGGCGCTCTCTGGCAACTGGTAAATCGAACCTATTTCTAAAAGTCTCCAGATAGTATTGCGAACGGTGGTTAGATAAGCGTTACTTTCAAAGTAAATTTCTTTTTACTCAAGATGAATTATGTTACGTGTGAGAAAGTGGGATGGATATCTAAATCACAGAGCGTACAAAACTGAACAGTTTGAGGACCAGCCACTTATAAAAAATTTCGAGCCGCAAGACATTTATGTCATAATTTTAAATTTACTGGCACATTTGCGTGATGCATCTAAAAGTGTAACACACATAAAAAAAAGATCAATATTACATGTGAAAGCTTAGCTTCTGTTGTAGCGTGTTAATCTTAGAGACCAATATTATATGTGAAAGCTTAGCTTTTCTTGTAGATATATGGTACTGTGTACATTAATGTAAACCGTTAACTTTTCCTCTCGTGTGTTCGCCCTATGTAACAAGTGAAGTTACTATTGGCTCACTAAAACACGTGTCCTATGCTCTGAATAGCTGCTGTCATCGTCTGGCGCTGTGTTTGGTGCAATTCCAATTTATACTTTCGTAATACGAAAATATGCAGCGTATATGTTGCTGTAAATCAAAGGTCTGTCCAAAACTTCTCTGCCCCGTCTTTTCTTTTTTTTCCCCAAGAAGTACTACGCGATTTTATAAAACGTTAACCATTCATAGGATTGATAAGTTTTACAGTTCCGAGGGACAATCTACGGCAAATGTACTGTTGCTTAGCACGGAAAAAGTGTATTTTAGCCCGGAAAATAGCATATTTTTTAAACGGGATATCCGGGAATTTCTTATCCTTGTCCACGTATACACCCTGTATAACCTATCAGGTGGTAGGACATGAAACCCTAGTTTCCTTTCCTCCTTTCATTACATAAAAATGCTAAATGCTCTAGTTCACATATAGCAACAAAACAGAGTACATGTTTGTCCTGTCACTTTTTCAGCTTTTGATACAGAATTGGGTGATTCTGAGTTCAAATAAAATTCAATGTCATGAAAGTGTTGTATGCACCTCTTATGGGATGTGGCTATAAAATAACAGAACTACTGCTGTAAAACACTTTATTTCAAACACATACATATTTATTTATTTACTGTCACTGTCAATATACTCCCCTCCTGTATCCCTACAATGTACCATGCAAATTTTCAATTGATGGAAACAGTACTGGAAGTCTTCCTATGTGAGCTGCTTGATGGCACATGCCAGTTTTTCTTTCACTGCTTCAGTGGACTGAAATGTTGTTCCATTTAAGACAGATGTAACCTTTGGGAATAGATAAAAGTCACATGGTGCTAGGTCAGGTGAAAGAGATGGGCTGTTTCATACTGGGATGCTGTAATCTGCTAGAAACCTCTAACTATACAATGCAGTATGAGCAAGTGTGTTGTCTTGGTAAGAGTCCATGACTTGTTCTTCCATAATTCAAGTCCTTTTTTCCTTATTTTCTCATGGAGTTGAGCAAGAACCTCAAAATAGTAATGTTGATTAATAGCTTGACCTTCAGGAACCCAGTGTAGTTACACAATACCTTGAATATTGAATTTAGATTTGCTCTTGCAGCCTTTCTTTGCTCTTAGTGAAGCCAGGCCCCTCTAGTGCATGTATTGACACTTATTTAATTGATCACAAGTGAAAAATCTAGTTTGCTACACGTTATCTCTCTTTCCAAGAAATTAGGATCATTTTCAGTGGTAATCAAAGTGTCAGTACAAACATTTTCATTAGCTTCTTTTTGTCAAATCTTGACAATTTTGTCATGGTAAATTGGCTATGTAAAATTTGCCTTGTGCATTCATTGTCAATTCCTACTGTTTTAGCAATCGATCAAATACTCAGCTGATGGTCAGCTTGATCAGATTACCTACTCTTGAGATATTTTCATCTGTTTCTGTTGTTGAAGGACGTCCTGGGTGTGAGTCTTCTTCAGCATTTTCTTGGCCACCTTGGAAATGCTTGAGCCACTCAAAAACTCGCATACAGGATAAACAGTCTTTGCCATACACTTCTTTTAGCAAACAATAGGTTTTAGTGGCAGTTTTTCCAAATTCAATGTGAAACTTCATGAGAATTTGTTGCTCTATTATTAACTTATCATTTTTCTGTCAAAACAAAATAATAATATGGCCTTGGCCACACTGATTTATTTACAGACACCACAGACACTGCATTCAACTGAGAAGGCCTCACAGCTATTGGTCATTCATCTTTGGCACATTTGTACTCTGTGAAAGAATCAGTCCTATTATTTTGTAGCCACACTTCACATGATTCCATCCACAAGGCAATCAGATTTCCAGGAAACATATTTTCAAATGGATAAAAAATTCTACAAACAATTACATCTTAATTTTATTGTTTGAATACAGCACTGTTCTCAGCCAATTACTGAGATATGTTAAAGAAAAAGAAAAAATGTATAGCATTTACCCAGCAACAAAACCTAGGGATCAATGACCTTGCTGTTTAGTCCCCTCCCCCAAATCAACCAACCAGCCAGAACCTAGGAGTTACACAGACTTTTACTGTCTTGAGTTGAAGAAGCAGTAATGTTTTGGAAGAAAAGTATAGTTATGACCTACACCTCAGTTAAAAGGAAAGGATGATATGCTTCCTCTCCATGCATCCCTTTTCACCGTATCAATTAAGTCTCTGTGAAAACTTGCAAATGCTTTTGCTTTTGTATGCTTGTATTTCTGTAAAGTCAAAACCAGTTTTGTTTTTCCTTATTTTTTAGGAACTAAAGTAATGTTGGAGCTTCTCATTCTATTTTTAATATTCTCTTAAACAAACAAAACACTTGACACTGTGATCTATCTGATGAAGTAATAGTTTACAAAACATGAAAACACCACATATTTAGATGTACTGTAATTGTCATAAAATGCAAGAAATTTATAGCAATGCTAGGGCTTTACTCAGAGAAAATCTTTACTTTATTTTCTGTTAACTACTAACAAAATATGCCACCTTAGGAAGATATAACTACAGAATTTGCATGTGTTAGTGCTAATTTTCTGATTTAAAGTTGCAATAAAAATTATTTTGTTTCATTAGTTTTGGATTATGCATGGCAATGTACATGATTAGCTGCAACCGTACTAACCTATGCTGCATAACCATGTTTTTTTGTACTTTCTTAGTTTTCATGTTTTCTTGAGAAGGCAATCAGTATTCCGTCAATGAGTGTTCTGTCTCATGAGGCCAAGTACCAAATATCTGGATTAACATTTTATACCATGTTTTTGCATCTTTTTGTATGAGTGCTAAAAGGGACAGCAGAACTTTTAAGTTGCCTCTGCTTCCAGAAGGTATCTTTTTATTAAGTTTTTGAGAAAAGTATCTGATTATAGGTTTGAAATTTTTGCTTATACTAAGTATACTAGGGACAGTATACTGGCTGATAATAGTCAAAATTTATTATCATTGTTCATGACAGGAAATACACACCTGGAAATTGAAATAAGAACACCGTGAATTCATTGTCCCAGGAAGGGGAAACTTTATTGACACATTCCTGGGGTCAGATACATCACATGATCACACTGACAGAACCACAGGCACATAGACACAGGCAACAGAGCATGCACAATGTCAGCACTAGTACAGTGTATATCCACCTTTCGCAGCAATGCAGGCTGCTATTCTCCCATGGAGACGATCGTAGAGATGCTGGATGTAGTCATGTGGAACGGCTTGCCATGCCATTTCCACCTGGCGCCTCAGTTGGACCAGCGTTCATGCTGGACGTGCAGACCGCATGAAACGACGCTTCATCCAGTCCCAAACATGCTCAATGGGGGACAGATCCGGAGATCTTGCTGGCCAGGGTAGTTGACTTACACCTTCTAGAGCACGTTGGGTGGCACGGGATACATGCGGACTTGCATTGTCCTGTTGGAACAGCAAGTTCCCTTGCCGGTCTAGGAATGGTAGAACGATGGGTTCGATGACGGTTTGGATGTACCGTGCACTATTCAGTGTCCCCTCGATGATCACCAGAGGTGTACGGCCAGTGTAAGAGATCGCTCCCCACACCATGATGCCGGGTGTTGGCCCTGTGTGCCTCGGTCGTATGCAGTCCTGATTGTGGTGCTCACCTGCACGGTGCCAAACACGCATACGACCATCATTGGCACCAAGGCAGAAGCAACTCTCATCGCTGAAGATGACACGTCTCCATTCGTCCCTCCATTCACGCCTGTCGCGACACCACTGGAGGCGGGCTGCACGATGTTGGGACGTGAGCGGAAGACGGCCTAACGGTGTGCGGGACCGTAGCCCAGCTTCATGGAGACGGTTGCGAATGGTCTTCGCCGATACCCCAGGAGCAACAGTGTCCCTAATTTGCTGGGAAGTGGTGGTGCGGTCCCCTATGGCACTGCGTAGGATCCTACGGTCTTGGCGTGCATCCGTGCCTCACTGCGGTCCGGTCCCAGGTCGATGGGCACGTGTACCTTCCGCCGACCACTGGCGACAACATCGATGTACTGTGGAGACCTCACGCCCCACGTGTTGAGCAATTTGGCGGTACGTCCACCCGGCCTCCCGCATGCCCACTATACGCCCTCGCTCAAAGTCTGTCAACTGCACATACGGTTCACGTCCACGCTGTCGCGGCATGCTACCAGTGTTAAAGACTGCGATGGAGCTCCGTATGCCACGGCAAACTGGCTGACACTGACGGCGGTGGTGCACAAATGCTGCGCAGCTAGCGCCATTCGACGGCCAACACCGCGGTTCCTGGTGTGTCCGCTGTGCCGTGCATGTGATCATTGCTTGTACAGCCCTCTCGCAGTGTCCAGAGCAAGTATGGTGGGTCTGACACACCGGTGTCAATGTGTTCTTTTTTCCATTTCCAGGAGTGTATAACCATTTATCACAGAATACCATAAACTTGAGTGTAAAATGGAGCTTGCACCTGAAGGTAAAACTAAACTCGAATACTTAACAGATGTATGCAGATGCAAATAAAAAAGAGAGAAAAGGATTCAAAATTGTAAAATATGTTGAGCACCAGGTTTCACTTTAGACATTCTACATTGTATGTGTTGTGCTGTATGTTACAATATTATATTCTCTCATTCATGCGATTAGGCCACTTCATCTGAGCTTCACTTATGAAAATAAAGCTGTCATTATTATCTTTGGCTGTGTATAATTCTGATTTTGAGTCAGTAATGGGCACCATCAGCTTAACATAGAGTATCATTTAGTTATCACCAGCACAATATATAGAATCTACTTTTTAATAATATTTTTCCATGAGTTTTCTGTCAGTCATTTGCTGTTATGCAGTTTCCACTGTGTTCTGTATCTGAAATATCTTCTGTTGTGTACACTGTTGAATTACAGTGTTAAATTTTATGTAAGAACAAAATTAAGTTCTCAAAGTTAGCATTTTTCAGCAAATAATGCTCAGTCATATTACAGTAAATACTACAGGAAACTAAAAGACTCCAAAAGGACAGCTTTCAATTACTTATTCCAACAATTCAGTAACTGCCTTGGACTGCATGTAAATGTTATACTACTTTCTAGATAGGTGATGCATATGCAACATATCTGTCTACAGTTCCTCCTGCTCCAGCCCCATCTCGAGGACCTCCACAAAGGCCAGCCAGTGTACAGCCAGCTACAGGTACATAGTAAATATTTACTGTCAAATATTTTTTCCAGACCTCCATGTGTGGAAAGTATCATGACAGGTGCGATGAAAGCAATTATTTTTAATTATGTAAGATATTTTATAAAGTAACCTGAAGTTTATTTAACATAAATCTGCTTTGTATTGGATAATGAAAATACACTTGCATTTAAATAACTGATCATATGAGTAAAGTCAACCATTCATCTTATAGACAGACAGATCATAGTTGATCTTTGTAGCACTGTCTCTGAATTTCAGTTGCATGCATGTTGTCTGGTGCATGTGTGTGTGTGTGTGTGTGTGTGTGTGTGTGTGTGTGTGTGTGTGTGTGTGTCTGTGTGTGTTTATGACTGACCTCCCCCCATCTCTCTCTCTCTCTCTCTCTCTCCTCTCTCTCTCTCTCTCTCACTCACACACACACACACAAATAGCCTTTACATACACAGCTCCAATCACTCAATACTACCTACTCACCACTATTTTCAAGCTCCAAGAATAGAGCACGCACAAAGATGAACTGTGGGAAGATGCATACTCAACAACAGAAAATGTACCACATAACATACCAGCCAATATTATTATTATACCAGTTCTATTTGTTGTGTGCAATTTAGGATTCTGTTGTACATTTAATGTTGATATTTGTGTTGGTGATGGCTATTTTGCCTTTTTGATGCTTGATATGGATAATGTAAAAGAAGCTCGACACATATTAGACTAAAAATGAGAATGATTGGGTTGCATATATCGTATATTAATTTTATGAGTGGTTGTGGCAGTATGAACAAACGCCAGCTCTGCCAGTTGTTCAGAGACAGAGAATATGGAATGAGATAGGGACAAAATGTAAGCAGACAACATCTGCCATGCTGTTTAAAAATTTATCATGTGCCTGTCTACTTAGGTGTTCACCAGTCTCTTGTGACAAAATGTTAGTCACAGCTTAGGAGTTGGTGTCAGAATGAAACCTGCATGCTAAGTGTAGTACATACCACATCGCATGCATCACTGCAGACTGGAAATTTTGCTTTGAAGAAAAGATAAGATGTGAAAGTGTTTCAGTTGAATAATATGCATTATAAGAAAGAAAGGGAACAGGAATAAGAGTAATTATAAAGGGCACCTGCCTTTTTCAGTGACTGATGAAGTACACTGTAAACATAACATGTCACTTTTCTCTCATTTGCTAGCAAAAAAATGGTAATGATTTTGGCTTTTTTAATGGCTGATCCATAGAGTAAGATCTCATGAGTGATAGAGAGATAATAGCATGAGCTTCATCACTTTAATTTTTGAGGAGAGAATCATCATATTCCTCAGTCGTATGATAAAGACCAGCATACCTCTGTGATTTTCAAAGAATATGTACTCTTGTTTGTGTGACCCCTGAGATAGTTTTTATGGTTTTGGAACATGAAATTATTTGTTGTTTATTATGAGATAATTTACCAGTAGACAAACTACAGCAAAAAGTCATTTACACTTACTCGTAGGCAGCAACTGCCTGCTGTCAATTGCTAGCCATTTAATTTGAGGCAGTAGCTTTGTTGTTTTCTGTGAGAGTTGTGTGCTGTTTTGTGCAAGCACTGGGCTTTTCAATTTAGCAAAAACTGCTGCAACCAAAGATGGCGGCTGTGGGTAATAAAGTCACAATGACAGTATTTGCCTTTCACTGTAACAGATTTTAAGAGAAGAGGCCACAGTCCAGTAAATCTGTCATCAGTTCATCTCTTAGTAACAACCAATGAATAGCTGAATCATCTGGAAGAAGAGCCTTAATATGAGGTACAGATGCCACCACTCCACATATGTGACTCTGCTTCCCACCTGTCACAAGGCACAGAGGTTAGCACTGATGTGGTAACACCACCACTGAATAGACGACACATGGGAAAAACTCACCGGGTTGGTGGGCTGTGGGAACAAGTATGTTGTAATCCACATGTTATGATGCACCCACCTTGACAACAGCATACTATTCAGTCAGGTAGTGGAGGTATTCCTGTGCTGGGAATGTTTAAGTGGGATGAAATGAGGTTGGCTCATATATCAGCCATTGTCGCTTACCAGTAAACAATTCTGGAAGCTACTTGTGATTTGTACCACCAACAAGTCAATGAATCACTCCATCAGTCTGAAATAGTGTAAGAACTCTCTAAAGAACACTCACTGAACATGAGTGTTGTGTCCCTCTGCCCCAGCCCCCACACCCCTTCCTACACAAGGTCATCTGATCTCATTCCTATGAAGCACATTTTTCCCCTCTGCTGTGCAATTCTTCACCCCAGAGTAGTACTTGCACCCTACTATTCAATTATTTGCTAGCTGTCGTCCAATCTTTGTCTTTCCTTACAAATTTTGCCATCTAAAGCTGCTTCAGGTGCCATGGAAATTATTCCCTGATGTCTGAACATGTCCTGTTGTCCTGTTCTGTCATCTTGTCAGCGGTTTATGTTCCTTTCTTTGGAGATCCTATGGAGGACTTCCTCAATTCTTCTCAGTTGCTAATTTTCAGTCCTTCTGTAGCACAACATCTCAAACACATCAATTCTCTTCTGTTCTTGAGTTCCCTTAGTCTATGATTCACTACTATACAATTCTGTGCTCAAAATGTATTTTCTCAAAAATTTCTTCCTCAAACTAAGGCCTACTTTCGATTCTAGTAGACTCTTTTTGACCAGGAGTGCCCTCTTTGCCTGTACTACTCTGTTTTTATGTTCTTCATCCATCATGTGTTATTTGGCTTCCAAGGTAACAGAATTCCTTTAGCCTGTCTACTCTGCGGTATCCAATTTTGGTGTTAATTATCACCTGGTCTCATTTATATGACTCCACATAACTTTTGTTTTGCTTTGATTTACTCTCAATCCATAATGTGTGCTCATTAGACTGCTCATTCCATTCAGCAAGTCTGCAGTTCCTATTCTTTTTCACTGAGGATAGCAATATCATCAGTGATATTATTGATTTCCTTTCATCAACTCTTAAACCTTTCTTTTAGTTCTGTCATTGCTTGTTTGATGTACAAATTGAAATGTCTGAGCACTTCATTCTTTGTCTTCCATTCTTATTATTCCCTCTTGTTCCTTGTAAATTTGTATATTACCTGTCTTTCCATATTACGTATTCCTATTTTTCTCATATTTTTAAACATCTTGAACCCTTTTACATTGTTGAACTCTTTTTCTAGGTTAACAAACTCAATGAATGTGTCTTGATTTTTCTTAATTATCAAGCATAGCAGCAGAACTGACTCTCTGGTGACTTTATCTTTCCTAAAACCAAAGTGATAAACATTTAGCAGCTCCTGGATTTTCTTGTCCATTTTCTGTATATTACTGTTGTCAATAACCTGGCTACATGAGACATTACACTGACTGTACAATAGTTCTCATACTTACCTGCCTGTGCTGTCTTCAGGATTGTGTTGATAGGTTTCTAATTTTTTAGTAATTTTGTTGCCAGTTCTCCTGATGGTTTTAGTCTATCTGCCCTGTCTTATTGATCACAAATCTTCCAGAGCTCTGTTGATCTTTGACTATAATACTGGATTACCCATGTCTTCCATACCAGTTCCCATCTCTACCATACCGTCAAACAAATCCTCATTCTCATTAAGACCTTATACTCTTCCCACTTATCCATCCCCTTCTCTGCATTTAACAATGGAATTTCCATTGCATTCTTAATATTGATGTTCTTGCTTTTTATTTCACCAAAGTTTATTTCGGCTTTCCTATACACTGCATCTGTCTTTCTAATGACTATTTCTTTTTCAATATCTTCACATTTTTCCTACATCTATTTTGCCTTGTCTTCCTTTCACTTCCTATTTATACCATTCCCAAATAACTAACATTGCTGCTTTCACAGGTGGCACTGCATCTGACTGGGTAGGATAAGCCTGGAACAGGACTAGAGTAGGACATGCTGGACAAGTGAATTGTGCAGTTTATGCTCTTAGATCTTTGCTGGGGCGTGATCATGATGGTAAAGGATTGTTAGTGAGAGTGGAATAGCACAGCAATGGACCAGGATGTTGTGTAGTTAGTTTTGGTGGGGGAATACCACTTTAAAAGGACTGGAGAAGAATTGTGAATAGGTTGTCCCTATTTTTTGATTGAGATAATAGGCAGTTCAAGCCCTTGCGAAAGTTTTGATTCATTTGCTCCAGTCTGGGATTATATTGGGTAATTGGTGGCTGGAAGGGGGGGGGGGGAGGGGTGCTCCTTTGCAGCCAGTTTTTGGGGATGGTGGGAGAATTAGGGATGTCTGATAATGTGGTGAGGAATATCTCTTTGCGGACTAGTTTTGGGGGATAGCACCTGTCCATGAAGGCCCTTTTGACACCTTCAGAATAGTGGACAAGGAAATTTTGGTCACTGCAGATATGCTGTCTACAAATAACCAGGATATGATGATGATGAAGTCCCATACTCCTTGACAAAGCATAGGGGAACAATGCAGAAGACCCGCACTGCCGTACTAGGCAAGGTCCTAGTGGAGGTGGTTTGCCGTTGCTTTCCAACGACCGTAATGGGGATGAATAATGATAATGAAGACGACACAACACCACTCAGTCATCTTGAGGCAGGGAAAATCTCTGACCCCACCAGGAATCAAACCTGGGATCCCATGCTTGGGAAGCGAGAATGCTACTGCGAAACCACGAGCTGCGAACAACCAGGATATATGGGAGTGAATTTTTGGTGTGAAGGTGATGACAGCTGTCAAATTGCAGGTACTGTTGGTGGCTGGTGGGCTTGATATAAGCAGAGGTTTGGAACTGTGGATGGGGCCATCAGAGAGGTGAAGGTTATTATCCAGGATGGTGACAAATTGGCTGAGGAGACCAGGTGAAGCAAATGGGCCTTTGGAGGAATGAGTGAGGAATGTCTTAGCCCTGGGCCTAGACCATGAAGTGGAATTAACATGAACCAGCAAGGAGTTTGGAATTTTGGGATCCTAGAAGTTTTCTTCTAGGTGACTCATAAACAAAAGAACATAGGAAGGTGCCATGCAAGTGTTCATGGCTGAGCCACAAGTTTGTTTACATATCTTTCCCTCACAGGAGAAGTAGTTGTGTGTGAGGATATAACTGGTTAGATGTGTGAGAAATGGGGTAGTGGGTTTGGAATTGGAAGGACATTGTGAGAGGTAGTGCTTGATGGCAGCTGGGCCATTGGAATGTGGAACATTGATTTATAGGGAGATGCCATCCACTGTGATGAGTATGGATCTAAGTAGAAACAGGATGGTTTGTATCTTTAGTATGCGATACTCAGCAAATGAATTTAGGCAAGATGAACTGGTAATTGAGCTGGATGCAACTTGATGCATATCCGTCATATTTCTTTGAAGGACATCATTTTAGTGTTATATTCTTATTGATCTAAAAATTATTATCTACTTCCATACTCCATAAGCCATCCAACGATGTGTGGCAGAGGGTACTTAGAGTACCTCTATTTGTTCTCCCTTCTATTTCAGTCTTGTGTTGTTCGTAGAAAGAAAGATTGTCAGTGTGCATCTGTGTGGGCTCCAATCTCTCTAATTTTATCCTCATGGTCTCTTCGCAAGATATACAAAGGAGGGAGCAATATACTGCTTGACTTCTCGGTGAAGGTATGTTCTTGAAACTTCAAGAAAAGCCCATACTGAACTACGGAGTGTCTCTCTTGCAGAGTCTTCCACTGGAGTTTATCTATCATCTCCGTAATGCTTTCGTGATTACTAAATGATCCTTTAATGAAGCACGCTGCTCTCCATTGGATCTTCTCTATCTCCTCTATCGGCTCTATCTGGTGCAGATCCCACACCGGTGAGCAGTATTCAAGCAATGGGTGATCAAGTGTACTGCAACCTACTTCCTTTGTTTTCGGATTGCATCTCCTTAGGATTCTTCCAATGAATCTCAGTCTGGCATCCACTTTACTGATGATTAATTTTATATGGTCATTCCATTTTAAATCACTCCTAATGCCTACTCCCAGATAATTTATGGAATTAACTGCTTCCAGTTGCTGACCTGCAATATTGTAGATAAATGATAAAGGATCTTTCTTTCTATGTATTTGCAGCACATTACACATTGACACTCAATTGCCATCCCCGCACCATGCATCAATTCATTGTATATCCTCCTGCATTTCAGTACAATTTTCCATTGTTACAACCTCTGGATATGCTACAGCATCATCCACAAAAAGCCGCAGTGAACTTCTGATGTTATCCACAAGGTCATTTATGTATAATGTGAATAGCAATGGTCCTATGACACTGACAATCACTGAAATCACTCTTACTTCAGCAGACTTCTCACCATTGAGAGTGACATGCTGCATTCTGTTATCTAGGAGCTCTTCAATACAATCACACAATTGATCTGATAGTCCATATGCTCTTACTTTGTTCATTTAATGTCTATGAGGAACTGTATCAAATGCCTTGCGGAAGTCAAGAAACAGGGCATTTACCTGGGAACTCGTGTCTGTGGCCCTCTGAGTCTCGTGGACGACCAGCGCGAGCTGGGTTTCACACAATCGTCTTTTTTGAAACCCATGCCAATTCCCATACTGAAGCTTATAGTCATGCTGATAATGGTAGGGACAGAAGCACAAGACGATCAGCAGGTGCATTTACTCTAGTTCCATGGAGGGCCGAACGTGTGGAAAAGTAAATTGCAGCAGTGTGTTGCTCTTTGCAACTGTTGATGAGTCATTAGTTCCTATTTTATTTAAAAAACAAAGATGATGTAACAAAAGCATTGGTATGTTGATAGAGACACTAACAAACACAAACCCACACACAAAATTCAAGCTTTCGCAACCAAAGGTTGCTTCATCAGGAAAGAGGAAAGGAGAGGGAAAGACGAAAGGATGTGGGTTTTAAGGGAGAGGGTAAGGAGTCATTCCAACCCCGGGCGTGGAAAGACTTACCTTAGAGGGAAAAAGGGACAGGTATACACTCGCATATATATATATTCCAATCCCGGGATTGGAATGACTCCTTACCCTCTCCCTTAAAACCCACATCCTTTCATGTTTCCTTTTCCTTCCCTCATTCCTGATGAAGCAGCCGCCGGTTGCAAAAGCTCGAAATTTTGTGTGTGTGTTTTTGTGTGTTATTTTATTGTGCCTGTCTACCGGCGCTTTCCCGCTTGGTAAGTCTTGGAATCTTTGTTTTTAATATATTTTCCCATGTGGAAGTTTCTTTCTATTTTATTTATTTATATATATATTTTCTGTGATGTAAGTGTGTTTTTGTTTTACACAGACAGTATTGGGGTATTGCCACGCTTTTGTGGTTTTTCAAATAAATGTTTCATTTCAAAATGCCATTTGGTGTTTTATCAACACAGCTGTTCATGATTTCAAAAGTACTGAAGTATATACTTTAAAATGTAGTAAGTTACCTGTTATAGAATATTTTCAGCAGCTTACTATAACATAGGTAGAGCTTCTTTTTTTCGTGGCAGCTGTAGCTCTGCTGGATGTTGGGTGTCTGTAGAGGGATATAGCCAATTCTTTCTGATAGGCTGTAGTCAAGCAGGTATTATATCATCAAGCAGAGTCCTGAAATAAGATCAGTGGTAGGTGTTGGTCTGTGGCAACAGGTGTGTTGTACATTGTTTAGGATGGATGTAATTACGCGCCACTGTTTAATCATCAGTGCTGGTTTTGCCACAGATTAAGAAATTAATTTCTTTAATCTTAATTTGCCTTAAAATAAAATAAAATGATTATCTTTTATAAATACCAGATATACTATACATTTCATCTGTGTGCTTCTGCAGAATCTCCTCAGCCATATATTCCACCATCTGAGCAACAAGTTCAGGAGCCTAAGAAATATACTGGAGGTTGTATTCCTTCTCGTTCATTTAGGATGCTGCAGGCAATGACAGCACCCGAGAACTGTGGTAAGTAAAATAAATTACAACAATTAGTTTATATGTGGGTCTGCAGGGAATATGATGCAGCCTAACAATGTGGATCTTCAATTAATTTATTATGTTATAGTGTTTATGACACAAAATTTCTTATTATCTCTATAATCATTTTGAGTAATGTAAATAGTGTGCACTTAAGGCATTGAGTGATCAAAAGGTATGTAAACAAGATTGACAATGATGCTGAACTTTCAGGCACAGTCATTATTTGAACCTAAGTAACATAGGCTCAGCAACATCTTCGTTACTGTTTGTGTCCCTGCAACTCAAATGTTCAAATGTGTGTGGAATCTTATGGGACTTAACTGCTAAGGTCATCAGTCCCTAAGCTTACACACTACTTAACCTAAATTATCCTAAGGACAAACACTCACATCCATACCTGAGGGAGGTCTCGAATCTCCGCCAGGACCAGCCGCACAGTCCATGATGGTAGCGCCTTAGACTGCTTGGCTAATCCCACACAGCTCCCTGCAACTGCTTAGTGCCTTGACTATATGTTGTGTAATTACGTTTACTCCTTTCATTATTTGTATCCCAACCAGGACCTTGCAGTGTCATATTATAATCACCTTAAATTCACTGACAGTGTCAAGACACTGCTTTGCTACCAATAAAACATTCTTTTCTTGAGATACTGGTGCTTAAAATAATGTTATATGGAAGAAAGCCTCGAGTTCATATTTTAAAATAAAACAGTTTTACATATAGCTTAAAGAAAAAGATTTCTCTCAGTCTCTATACTCATATTTTTGTATTTCTGTTCACATCTGTCTCATGGGAATTAATTATCTCAAAATAATGAGGAGTTACAACTTAATAAAGAAAGATTTCCAAAAAGAAGTAACTCCTGTTACTAGTAATACATGGTTCATTAAAGAAAATTAGTGGATGCCAAAAACTGAATTTAGTTCATAATTTATCTTTCTCATTATCAATTATTTTTAACAGCAGTTTTTATGTTTGTCACATACCTATGTTTTTTAGTACACGTTCCACCACAACCAGGCCCAGTTTGTGAAGTCAGAGTACCACACTGAAATATATATAGTCCATTTTGTATAAAAAGTTATCTATAAATTGAATTCTGATGTAACTCTGCTTGATGTTTTACCATTCAGGTTTTCCAATTGTAATATCAGTTGTTTCCAGACACAGAAACTGAAGCAGTATGAGAAGATGAGACGAAGGTGTCAATGTCTTTTGAAACAGTTGTGTTTCTTTAAATTTTTGGTGTTGCTGCTTGTTGTTGTACAGTATTTGTTAAAGATACCTCTTCTATAATGGATGACCAAAAGGACTTACTTCCTAACACAATAATTATGGATGCTATGCTATGAAACTGAGCCCCAATATTCACCCATTATGCAGAATTCTCTATTGCAAAATAGTAACATACTGACTTCAGAAGACTAACACTTTTCTCAATATCTGTGCACATAACCCACTCACATATCCATACCTGATCCTGTTTGTCCACTGAATCTATTCATTAGATACTTAACTATATTGTTGTTCTGTGGCCCCCAGGTATCTTCTATTTCTCTTAATGTTTTTCCAAATGGCAAGAAATGTAATAACATTTATTATATCATTTGTTGGTGAGAATAAGAGGAGAAACAGAGATTACAGTGGGTGTAAATGAAAAAAAAGCCTAACTTGGTTGAGTGGAAAAGGAATTGACCATCAAGCTGTTAGAGAAGCCATTCCAATATTCACCTCAGCTGATTTAAGGAAAAATGTAGGGAACATAAAGAAGAGTTGTCACAAAGGATTTAAAATATACTCCTCCCATGTATCAAGTCACTGTCCCTCCACTGTGCCACCTTGCCCAGTTGTGATGCATTTTTTATATGTGTAAAGCTGAAAGTGTGTTATGAACTGAAGTACTGTGGTATTCTTCAAGTAGTCTGGCCTGTATATGGTATTTCCGGTTCACCTCCAGCCTCTGTGCTCATGTTGAAGGAACTTCCTAATCCACTTGGGGATCTCTCCTCACTTCAATTCAGTAGTATGAGGTATCCAGTTTAAAACTTGTGCTTTGGTCCAGGATATTTCAGTCCACAGAGATTTACCAAGTTCATTTGTTTTTGTCATATTCTTAGTACAAATAGAAAATTTCGTAGTGATCTTGTTATGATTTCTTTTAACCAACTCAAGTTTTTACAGTTTCCTTTTTAAATTAACTATCGACTTGTCTTTTTGATTATGTATCACTTGTTTTATATCCCACAATTTTCGTGCTCTTTCATTGCAAATATCAGCATTTTTTATATTTGTTTCTTATTCAGATAGAAAGCTATTTACATGTAAAAAATTGAGGTTCTTCTTTCTCATTAGCTTAGCAGCATAGGGTCATTACTTCATTATATTTTCTAGCTATGTGCCAGCAGTTGTTCTATGTTCTGTTTTTTGATTTGTCATAGGGATCTTTTGAACCTACTGTGAAATCATTAACAGTATGTAAAAATTAAAATATTTCCACCTTACAGTTTCATCTCTTCTCAGTACCTTTTCATCTTTTTTTGAACTTAGACTTTCTGCTGTGCATTATTTTTCAGATATGTAAAATTTTAGACAGAACTAAGTGTGCATGGTGAACTATTGGTTATTATTCCCTTGAAAAACTTGAGATTGGTAGGTAGGTTTCCTCATTTGATACAAATCCTCATTTTTTTTTTTTTTTTTTTTTTTTTTTTTTTTTTTTTTTTTGTATCTAAAAATGAATACATCTACATCCTACATACATCTACATAAATACTCCACTAGCCACCAAGCGGTGGGTGATGGAGGGCACTATTTGTGCAAAAGTCATATTTCACCCCCTCTGTTCCACTCGCAGATCACGCATGGGAAAAACAACTGTCTGAATGCCTCAGTATGAGCTCTAATTTCCCTTATCTTTGAATGGTGATCAATGCACGATTTGAAGGTTGGTGGTAATAATATGTGCTCTACAGCCTCAGCGAAGATCAGATTTCAGAATTTAGTGAGCAGTCTCCACTGTATAGCGCGTCATCTATCTGCAAGTGTGTCCCACTTCAAACTTTCAATTAGATTTGTAACACTCTCACGATGGCTAAATGTACCAGTTGTGAATCTTGTCACTCTTCTTTGGACCTTCTCAATCTCTTGAATCAGACACAACTGGTCAGGTAACAGTATGTAAAAATTAAAATATTTCCACCTTACAGTTTAATCTCTTCTCAGTACCTTTTCATCTTTTTTTGAACTTAGACTTTCTGCTGTGCATTATTTTTCAGATATGTAAAATTTTAGACAGAACTAAGTGTGCATGGTGAACTATTGGTTATTATTCCCTTGAAAAACTTGAGATTCGTAGGTAGGTTTCCTCATTTGATACAAATCCTCATTTTTTTTTTTTTTTTTTTATCTTAAAATGAATACATCTACATACATCTACATAAATACTCCACTAGCCACCAAGCGGTGTGTGATGGAGGGCACAATTTGTGCGAAAGTCGTATTTCACCCCCTCTGTTCCACTCGCAGATCGCGCAAGGGAAAAACGACTGTCTGAATGCCTCAGTATGAGCTCTAATTTCCCTTATCTTTGAATGGTGATCATTGCACGATTTGAAGGTTGGTGGTAATAATATGTGCTCTACAGCCTCAGCGAAGATCAGATTTCAGAATTTAGTGAGCAGTCTCCACTGTATAGCGCGTCATCTATCTGCAAGTGTGTCCCACTTCAAACTTTCAATTAGATTTGTAACACTCTCACGATGGCTAAATGTACCAGTTGTGAATCTCGTCACTATTCTTTGGACCTTCTCAATCTCTTGAATCAGACACAACTGGTCAGGATCCCATGCAGACAAACAATACTCTAAGACTGGACGAACTAACATATTGTAAGCAATTTCCTTTGTTGAAGGACTGCATCGCTTTGGGATTCTACCAATAAACTTCAATCTAGACTTCACCTTTCCTGTTACTTGTGTAATTTGATCAGTACATTTGAGATCATTTCAAATAGTCACACCCATATACTTGATGGATGTTACTGCTTCCAAAGACTGGGCATTTATCTTGTACTCGTACATTAATGGGGATTTTTGCCTTGTTAGATGCAGTAGGTTACACTTAATAATATTGAAAGATAACTGCCAGTCATTACACCAAGCATTTATTTTCTGCAAATCCTCACTGATTTGTTCACAACTTTCGTGTGATACTACTTTCCTGTAGATTATAGCATCATTGGCAAACAGTCTAGTGCCACTGTCAATACCAAGTGTTAAAAGCAGCGGACCTATTATGCTGCCCTGGGGCGCCCCTGAAGTTACACTTGTTGTTATTGAAGTCACCCCATTCAGGAAAACATATTGTTCTTGCTGTTGCTTTGGGCCAAGCTTTTATATAACCTCATTACTGGCTCATGTTTTCATTGCAACATACTGGTACCCAACACCTTCACTTTTGTACATCCAGTGTTTTCTTAAGTTCTCACCCTAGTATCAGTGAATGATAGCACTGCACATATTAACTGATGTAAGTTCTATTTGTTATATTGCAATGTGAGTTTGTTTCTTTTCTATAATGCCTGTAATTACTTTGCCTAATTAACTTAGCCAGTAATTATTCCTCTTAATCTTTTACTGGAGTATCAAATTTGGTTTCGAAAGAGCTACTTTTCAGAATAGGGGCTAGAAATCATATACCATATTTCTGTTCCACGCGTATTTCCAGCAAAGTGCAACTGCTGCCCCCTGCCCCCAGAAAAAGAATTCATTGTAAACCAGGCTCCCTTGCATCCTGCACCAACAGATATCCAGTATCAGGTATCAGTTTTAAATAAAGCCAAAACAAATAGCTGGTATAGAATACCACCTGGAATATCCAAAGTCATTTGTCATGAAATCTCAAATATTTCATAACACTGGTCCACAGTGGATTTTTTTGTAGAAACCAAAGTAAATGGTTTTTAAAGATTTTCATCCACTGAACATGAATATCATGATTAAAATTATCTCCTTGCTCGATGGTACAAGTAAGTTGGGACTTTATGTTTTATGTATTGTGCTAGTGTAATCAGTAGGATATGTACATTAATTGAACTTACCTGGTTTATTCGCACCATTGAGCATCTCTCTGTAGCATTCATCAGAAATCAACAAATACAGCAGTAGTCCACTACCCTGTGTACTGCTGCTTGATGAGAGAAATTTCCTGGTGCTCATCACTGAATGCACCACAGTTCTGTGGGAACACATTGAGGTGGGGGTAAGGAACTGCATATTCAGGACTATGTTCAGCTAATGATCTTGTAGCAGCTAACAATCTTGTAAGTGTGAATGAGTTCATCCACAAGGTCGTTTTAATTTTGGGCTCTCCTGTTTCCCAAGAATAAAGTTGTCACATCATAGAAAAAATGACACTCATGCGGCTAATCAGGACTTAGGATGAACGCAAACTGTGTGTTGCCCAATTGTTGGCATATCTGTGAGCCAGTGGATGTCCCCTCCGTGATCTTCTCTGTATTCAATAGTGGAAACTTCTTACAAAAATAACGAAATGTGGCTTCATTCATATGCACAGTCTTAACAAATGCTGTGATGTTTCCAAACTTAACATGCAATCGGAGGAGGTGGAGAGGTCAATTTTGTTTGACTCACTAGAGGTTCTTCAGCAATATTTTTTGACCTGGCACCAGATCTGTTTGTGGAAGCCATTCCCCCTTTGTGTGATTTCTTTCTCTTGTGCAACTGTCCTAGTCATACAAGTAGCAACAATACTTACTGTAACCCCTTTGCAAAGCCAACAGCATCACAATAAATTTGAAATATCCACATACAAGCCATTCATGCTTATTTTAATTAACAAAGTTTTCAACGGAGTTCAATGTAGTATAACGTTTTTAGCTGAGGCAGCACATGCAACAAGGAAGAATGGTCTTTCATTGCTGTTGTGCAACAGTGCTTGCTTCCTTCAGTGTTGTTTGAGAGCCATCTATAAAGTCTCTCCACTTGTCTGCTTTGTGTGTAATGTTTAGGTCTCCCAGCAAAACGTCAGTGTCACAGCAGACGAGGGGAGAGTTAATGTCACCTTCAGCATTAAAGTATTACTCAAGCTTTTTCTGATGCTGTCAAAACACAGACACACTCTGTCATAGGAGATTCCACTGCTGCGGTCATGAGGCAAGAGTTCAGCTTTACACTTTGGAAGATCTAAATCCCTAATCAGATAACTGAGTTCACACTGTGGGATTTTGTGTGGTTCTCCAGATTGTGATGTTGTTGTAAATGTAGAAATGATTGCATTTTTTTTGGCTATATGTGTCAGCTCAGCATCATTGCTATCACCGCTTGCAGTACACATGAGGGAACAGGAAATGGCAATCCTTTATCATGAGCCACAGGGCGAATGAAAGGTGGCATGCAGGGTACTGAATATTCATCTTCCTCTTGGTATTGTCTCCCTTCCTCAAGGGAGCTACCATACAGAAGTAACAAATCCAATGCAGCCATATCAAACTCAGTGGAAACTTTTTTCCATCAATCGAAGCATTCAGTGTACAAGAAGATAAAGTGAAACACACTTGTGAAGCTCATAATTTATCTTGGCCTCCAACACAACACGGAAAATACAAGGAATATGCTTCTTTCACTGCTTTAGTCAATTGTCACCTTCATAAACCACAAATAACATCTGCACAAGCATAACAAAAGTTATCAGATTTGTTACTGATGATGTAGGGCATTTTTTATGAAAGCACACTGGTGCACAGTAACACAATTCTTCAGTTTGAAACACTTCACCTCACATACACTCTCTGTCAATCATCATGTCACTCATTCAAGTAACAAGTGAACTAATCCAGCACAAGAGTATGCATCTGTGACAAATTACAACTGAAATAGCATCTGGTTTCTATATTTGACAGTGCTCATGTGACTGGATAGTTCAAACATGAGTCATGGTGTAAACGAGTGTTGCCAAATTGTTCCAGAAGTGCCCACTTCATTCACTTGTGGCAGAGGGGTCCTTGTCACAATGCTTTTGCACTGGAAAGAAAAAAAAGAGAGAGAGAGAGAGAGAGAGAGAAGAAGAAGAAGAAGAATAAAAAGTGGAAATTTGTGGACCGGTGTAATTCACCATGAAATTAATGTGAGACCCCCACCCTCACCCTCCTCCCTCTTTTTCCAGCTCAGATCCTGCAAATGCTCTTGTCCTGGCATCTCACAAAAGAAAATGATAATATTTCAGATTTATTCACTTGATTCTGTACTGTGGCTTGTTCATAATAATTATTGCTTTTCTTGGTCCTTTGAGTTATATTCTGTCTACATTCAGTGTTGTAAATTTGTAAAGTTCTACCTTTAACTTTTTGTGACACACGTATTCTAAAGGTTAATACCTTGCTGGTGCAACCACTCTCGCTGTCAATGACTGGCCATTTCATTTCTATGTGCTGTTACATCCTATCTCTTCTTGGTGCATTATAATTCATCCAAGGCTGTCCTCTTCCTTTCTTTTCTAGCACTTACCCTTAAAGAATATTAATGATAAAGTTTGGTTGGTTGATGTGGGAGAGGGTACCAAATAGTAAGATCATTGGTCTCTTTGAATTAGGAAGGATAGGGAAAGAAGTCAGCCATGCCCTTTCAAGGGGCCCATCACAGCATATGCTTGAATGATTTAGGGAAATCACAGAAAACCTAAGTCAGGATGACCGGATGCGGGTTTGAACAATCTTCCTCCCAGATGCATGTACAATTGTTGCCACCTCACTCGATAATGATAAAGGTATTCTTCCTAATGATATGTCCAATAAATTTTATTTATCTCTTTTCTGTTTCCTTTAATATAATCTTCTCTCTTCATTTACTTCCATTAAGATTTCCAGGTTCCATGTTGGCTTTTCTTTCTATCCAGCTCATTCTTGTCATTTTCCCCCACATTAACATTCAGCAGCTTCATGTTAATTCCTTTCCAATTTACCCAGAGTCCGACTTCCACCTCCGTGCAGCAGTATACTTCATACAGATGATTTTGCAAGGGGTCTTCTGACATCTGTGTTTGTATGTTTGCTGGTTAAAATATTTTTCTTAATAATAATGACTGGTTTGCCAGTGCTACCCTTGTCTCCACTTCCATTAAGCATCTGTTGTCCTCATATATATTAAAAACAAAGATTCCAAGACTTACCAAGCGGGAAAGCGCCGGCAGATAGGCACATGAACAAAACACACAAACACACACACAGAATTACTAGCTTTCACAACCGATGGTTGCTTCTTCAGGAAGGAGAGGGAAAGACGAAAGGATGTGGGTTTTAAGGGAGAGGGTAAGGAGTCATTCCAATCCCGGGAGCGGAAAGACTTCCCTTAGGGGGAAAAAAGGACAGGTGTACACTCGTGCGCGCGCACACACACACACACACACACACACACACACACACACACACACACACACACACATCCATCCGCACCTGCTTGTGTCTGTGTATGTGCGGATGGATGTGTGTGTGTGTGTGTGTGTGTGTGTGTGTGTGTGTGTGTGTGTGTGTGTGTGAGTGTACACCTGTCCTTTTTTTCCCCTAAGGGAAGTCTTTCCGCTCCCGGGATTGGAATGACTCCTTACCCTCTCCCTTAAAACCCACATCCTTTCGTCTTTCCCTCTCCTTCCTGAAGAAGCAACCATCGGTTGCGAAAGCTAGTAATTCTGTGTGTGTGTTTGTGTGTTTTGTTCATGTGCCTGTCTGCCGGCGCTTTCCCGCTTGGTAAGTCTTGGAATCTTTGTTTTTAATATATTTTTCCCATGTGGAAGTTTCTTTCTATTTTATATATATATATATATATATATATATATATATATATATATATATATATATATATTAAAAACAAAGATTCCAAGACTTACCAAGCGGGAAAGTGCCGGCAGACAGGCACAATGAACAAAACACATAAACACACACACAGAATTACTAGCTTTCGCAACCGATGGTTGCTTCTTCAGGAAGGAGAGGGAAAGACGAAAGGAAGTGGGTTTTAAGGGAGAGGGTAAGGAGTCAAGGAGTCATTCCAATCCCGGGAGCGGAAAGACTTCCCTTGGGGGGAAAAAAAGGACAGGTCTTCTGGCATGATTCCTCTTTCATAGCTTTCAATTACTGTTCTGAATAATTGGTTTTTTTCATGTTGTTACTGAAATTTTTCAGCAAATCTGCAGGAATGTCATCAACACTAGTTGCTTTTCCTTCTTTGAGACTCCAGAGTGCATGTTCAAATTTATGTTTCATGATAGTAGGATCTTCCACATCTTTTTTACACTCATTAATGCCTTCAATTAGATTACTTTCATTCTTGAAGTCCTTATCATAAAACATCTCTTCTATGCACTCTTTCTAATGAACACATACTCGTCATTGTCTATCAGTAATATTCTCTCTTTGTTTTTAACTGTTAGGCCCACTGATTTACTTGTATGTTTGTACTGAAGGGCTCCGATTTTCTTATAAAATTTGTCATCTTTTCCCTTTTTCTATCTCTTCAGCAATGCTTTTTGTTCATTTCTCAGTTTCTTCTTTCCATTTGGTTTTGATGTAATTTCTGATTCTTTTGTAGTCATCTAAATTGTTTTTCTTTCCAAGCTTTTTCTATTCCCAAATTAGATTTAGTATTTCTTCTGTCATCCAAAGTTTTCTGAGCTCCAGTTTCTTTGTTTCTAAATCCTCATTTGTTGCTTCTGTTTTCCTCATCTTCTTATTCTTCCACTGTATGGCTCATCACTCATTAGCTATTTTATTGTTTTTTTTCCCCTCCAAAACTATGATTATTGCTTCTTCTTTCAATCCTTCTATTCTCAATTTATTTTTGACAGATCTCTAGGTTCTTTTATATCTAATGTTGCTCTTGGCTAGCACTGGTGTGAGGTCACTATCTATGTCTGGACCTAGATAACTGTGTCATGATTTTATCTGGTTTCTCTACCTTTGCTTCCTTAATATAATCTAACTGCAATTGCCTTTTGTTTGGTACCTCCCATGTACACCTTCTAAGAGGGACTTCAAATAGTGTGTTTGTAATAATCATATCATTTTGATTACAGAAATCTACCAAATTTTCACCTATTTCATTTGCTTCCCCAAGCCAAAATTTCCTGCTGTTGTATTGCCTGCATGGGATCCTAATATGACATTAAAATCACCCATTATTGCAACATTATCTTTTCCTTTTGTCAGTTCTTCAGTATCTTCATACATAGTCTCTGCATCTTCCAAGTCATGATCCGATGTTGGAAAATATTAACAAGTACACAGGTGCACTATTTCTTTTTGTATCAGCATCGAACAGTCGATGACATGGTAAGTACCACAAACATTATTTAATAATTTTCCTCATATTACAACTGTCACTCCATACTTTCCTCTTTTCTTATCACCACTATAAATTACTTTTAACTCATCACAGTAGAAATCTCCGTTTCTCTCCCACGTTGTTTCACATAGACATAATGTATCTGTCTCTTCTTCCTCATTGCATCTTTCACGTCGTCCAGTTTTCACACTTTCAGTAGCATTCATACATTCCATGTTCCCATTTTCATCTCCATTTTAGAGAGATATTGCTTGATGATGACCTAAGTTTCCTCTTATCTCCTCTGCCAGACCTTGGCTTCCAAGATCCATGATCAGTAGTTAAATCCTAATTAATGCCAACTTTTATGGCTGCATTCTACTTGGGATATCCTTAACACAAGGGAATGTTTCCCATTGCCTTCTCTATTCTATGCCATTGACCAGGATGTGTTGTTTCATCCACCTTTAGGGGCAATTTCTCACCCCATTTTTGTGAATGATTTAATTTTATTGTAGTCCTTACAGTTGGTATTGTCACAATATTTTCATAGGTATGTCCATTTATAGATTGACTATTAATTTAGAAGTTAAATATACAATTACTCTGAAGAATCTACATTGCAGCTGTCTTAGACCACAATATAATTAATAATGAAAATAAATACTGTTTATGAAACACTCTTTATGCATGAAGGATATTGACCTAACATCATCATGCATATGTATTTCACATGTTTCTAATGGTATATGGAAACAGTTACAGTAACAATGTAAAAGTAAGATTTACAAATTTGGAGCTCCACATTGGTTTATACTAACTTTAAGTGTGACATTAATCATCTTATTACTCATAAATTTATTTCTCTGTTTCTGGTAGAGATTAATAGCTATTGGCCTAAGTCCTTTATCATACAAACACAAAACAAAACACACACACATTCACATACAATTCACATACAAATGATCAATGTTGTTTTGGGACACTTAAGACCTGACTTACTGTGAACTTGGTTGAGATGGGAGAGGGGAAATGAAGAGGTATGAGATGAGGACCCCATCTGGGGATAGCAGGGTAAGGATGTGGGAAGATGATATTGCTGCCTGTGGGAGCTTGCAAGGAGGCTGTGGAGCAGAGTAGTGGGTGGCTAGATGCAGTATTTGCAGGCTGTGATTTGGAGCCAAAATGGAGAAGGGAGAAGTAGAAAAGGGGAGATAACTGTGCAGGTGTACTGCTAGGAATCAAGGCATATTTAGGGATGGAGTGTGAATAGTGAATGGTTAGTCAGTTGTAGAACTGAGACTAGCAAAGTTTGAAGACGGGACTTATGGGAATGAAGGATATGTTGCAGGGTGAGTTCCCATCTGTCAGTTAGTTACATGTTCCATAGATCATTTGAATGTTTTTTCTGGCAGTTTTTAAGTAGAAGTTTGTCATGCAAATAGAAGGATTTGTGTGGGAAAAATGATTTAAAGTTAGATTTAAAACATGCTTTGCTGTCTGTCAGACATTTTTATGTTATTGAGTAGATCAAAAATTTTTGTTGCAGCATATTGAACTTGTTTCTGAACCACTAACAGCTTTGAAAGTAGATAATAAAGGTCATTTTCCCTCTAGTGTTGTGGGTATGGACATCAATGTACTTCTCAAATTGTGATGGATTATTTATGACTTGTTCATTAGTAAACATATCTACTGTGATAGCACTGTTAAAATGTCTTGCTCTTTGAAGAGGTACCTACATGACATCTATGGGTTAACATCATATGTTATTCCTACTGCTCACTGTTGTGCAATCAATACTTTCTTCCTAACTGATGAGCCACCATGGAAAATTCTTCAGTAAGACATTACTTTGTGGAAATATGCTATGTATATGAGGAGGTTGAATTGTTTGTTTCCAAAAGTAACTGAACTTAATCGAGAAGCTCAGTAATATGCTTGTTCCAGAAGCTTTCATCAGTTTGTTCACCAAAAAATCTTGAGCATTCTACCCTATTTACTGACTCTTGCTCATGTGCTACATCAATTTTTGGCATGACTCTATTTGTTGTACAGAACTGAATGTAGTGTGTTTTTTTCAAAATTTAAGGGGAGTCCATTTTCAGAGAACCACTTAATAATTCTTTGGATAACATCATTTACCACCTCTTCTGTTGCTACCTCTCTAATTGGAGTTGCAATAACACTAGTATTATCTGCAAAACGTATAAATTTTGCTTGTTGAATGATAAGTTGAAGGTCACTCACATTTACAAGTGATAGGATGAAGTTGGAACAACTTTTCAGAATTCTGTCTGAAATTGCATCAACTCCATATGAACTTTTTTTTCAAAATTTTTATAATTGTATTAATTTCAGTGAAAGATGTTGATGCTACTTCTAGTTGCTTAAGGTTTTGTGGAATTATATTTTTGATATATTCCCTTGCTTCTTTAACTGAATCATATTTCCTGCTATGTTTAGAAAGTTATTGTTTAAAGTATTTGCAACCTGTGAACTATTATCAGTCCCAACATTGTCATTTAGTTTAATTGTTGAGGAATCTTGTGCACTAGTTTTAATCTTAGTATCTGCATTATTTATTTCTGTCAGGGAATGCCTACTTCTGGACATTTTAATGTCTTTCTTCAAAGTAATACAGCATTTTTTGTAGCATGCAAGTAATATTGGATCTTGACTTACTCTGGCCATTACATAATTCCCTTAGTTATCCATGGCTTACTTTTTTTAATGGATCTTCTGGATAATATTTTAGGAAAGCAACTTTCAAATATTGACAAAAAATTACTATAAAATTCTGAATTTGACAGTAGCATCTCTTCCCACATCCACCCCATCCCATACCATTCCTTTTAGCTTACTGTCCCATTCAGCTTACCATCCCTTTCAGCTTACATTGTATCCTGTTTCATTAAATAAGCCTCACTGCCTTGTGTGAACTTGTCTCAGAGTTGTAAGATACCGTACTGTTTCTGTCCATTAATTGTGCACCATGATCAGATAGTCCATTAGTAGCTAGGTACACATTAATTCTTTCAGCCTGAGCACTGCCTGTAAAAAAGTTGTCAATCAGTGTCTTACTATTTTGCTGGCCACAAGTTGGAAAACTGATTACAGAAATTAGATTGAAATGCCCAAATAATAATAGTTCTACTTAATTTTTCATTTTTTCATTTACATTGAAATCTACACACTTCTTCTTGTCTAACAGGTAGCTCGATAACACGTCTATATTTCTCCTCTGTAGACTGTTACAATCATCAGAGAAGTATTTTGCAATAACAGCTCACAAGATTATTCTTTCAATACTGTTTGTTTGTAACCTGACTCTAACCTAAAAAAAAAATGAGCCCCTTTGATTCCATTAATCTGTGCATTTCAAATAAAGTGGAGTTGGTAGAAATAAACCAGAAAGCACAGACTGTGGAGCAATCATTGATGTCAAGCACATTCAACTGCGCAACATACTTAGCAACTGGTGGTCCAGTTGTTTCTTGGCCCCAATGGGGCATACTGGCACAGTGTCTTTTGATTGAACCTACCTGGCTCCTCTATGTGGTGAGTGGCATGCTATGCTTTTCATATTGTTGTTCTTCCACCCTGGACATTCACATGCAGGGATGTAAGCCTTGGGGCAATTGATTAGAAGTAGGGGTGAAATAAGAACAGAGGAGGATATTGTGTTGGTTGGGTGAGTAGCAGAAAACCTTTGTATGAGGGTTGGAAGGGTTGGAGAGCATAATGGAGAGGGCCTTAGAGCATGGAGGTGACAGTGGAGATGTTTATGTGTGTTATGATACGCAAGTGTGAATATATGTGTGTGTGTGTGTGTGTGTGTGTGTGTGTGTGTTTTATCTACACCTGATGAAGGACTTACTCTGATAGCTAATAATATCTAGCAATCTTTTTTCACTGTGCCTGTCTGCCAGTCAATGCCTCCCTTATGTGGTGAGTAGTTATCTATTCTTGTCACATTGTTGTTATTTCATTCTAAATTTTCTATTAGCACAATCATGGAATTTTTAAACCAAGATCAACAGACTGAGTTATTTGGAAATTCAGAACAGCTTCATTTTGATACAGTTACTTTCCCTGAACTAAAATACTGATCTGGTTGCCACATTTTTGAGGATTCTCTGGAGTAAAGAATCTTGAATCATATGACAGACACATTTTTATTTACTAGATTGTTACTTTTTGATTAATTTTCCCAGCAGACAAACTATTGCTTTATGCAGGTAACATATCATTACAGTTACAGTACATACATTTATTAAGCAATGTGATTTCTTCTCTATGATTCAATCTTTGTCAAATAATTGATTCTTTGCAAGATAACCCTTGTAGAACTAATGCATTTTGTATGCTAAACGTGTGATTTGTCAGTGAAATTTCAAACTGTTCTACTTCTGTGGCAAGTGTCTCTTATTATGAATATTAAATATAATTCATTGTTATGCTTATTTTATGACAGTGCAGCAATGTACAAATGCTGGTCCATTGAAAGCTATTTTTGGTGGGCACACAACTGTTTTTTTTTTTTTTTTTTTTTTTTTTTTTTTTTTTTTTTTTTGTAAACTTCTTAAACCTTTCACACCAACAGCACTCCAAGTAATTAAACAACTTGCAGCCATTTTGTGTGAGCATGAGGGATGTGGAGGTAGGGATGGGCTAAACTATTAATTATGAATAATAGGTTATAACATTCCATTTCCTACCAGGTAATAGGTTCCAGAAATCTGTTAATTATTTAATATGTCCCATAAGTGCCATGAAGTGCACTGAATACAACAAAAGAGTTCACTTTATTGTAACTGTGTTTTCTGAGTGTTTTATATGGTTAAGAAAATCATTATGATTAAGATTCTAAACAATGTATTTATGGTGCATTCAGTGACAAACTATACTTTAGAAACATAACCTTTTCTACAGATTTCATGGTTATGTGAGTATAATGTTAATTGTGAGTTGTTGGATCACTTTGCTCCAGATGTTTCCTCAGGATACTTAGTCATTTTGATGATCACAAATATCACATTGACATCGAAGAGTCACCAACTTAATTTTTTATATTATACTTTCCCATGGTATATCACAGTTGCATAACACATTTACAACCACAATACTGCAGTCAAGAATGCACAATGTAGTTGGAGCAGTAAACATGTCATGGCTTCTGTGTTGGGATAGTGGTACTGCTTGCACTGTGGAAAGACTCTATGTTTGACAGTCTGTCCCTGATAACTGTTACCTAAGAAATGAATATTTTATAGCTGTGAATAAACCTTGTTCAAGCTGACCTATTAATGAGTCATGGCTGCAACACAGAACAGCAGTGACTGAACATTCTGAAGGAACAAATACATTGCAGATATACAAATAATACTCTGATCCCATGGAGTTATCTGTGCATAACAAGTTGTGAGATAGAACTCTGAGGCTGGCTATTACAGTAATAAGACACAAATGATAGTTATTTGTTAAAAATTACTTAAATTTAAACAGAAAGAAGAAACACAGAGCACAAAAAACTGAGTACTTTCCTGATATCTATCCAGGAATGAGGTGAAAGCTGAAAACTTATTTTCTCCTAATGGATTGTACCCTACTGAAAATTTAATAGAGGTCAATTTGGAACTTTTTATTTGCCCAATTGTTGTGACTCAGTGTTATCTTAATAGTTATGTTAAATATTGCCCATACCTATGGGGAAAAGTCTCTTAGGGAAAGCTGAGCAATTAACACTCGAGAATGGTAATCCACATGCATCCTGCAGACAGTAAGCTGTAACAATGAGTTGCTTGCTATTTAGATAGGTGTAAGTAGGCTGTTTTTCCTTTAAAGTGCTGATACATTTATGTAATCAGTTATTCCTTAGTAAGTTTGTCCTTGGTCCAGTGGTCTAGGAGTAGTGCCTTTGATTAGTCATCAAAAATGTCCTGGGTTCTTGATCAAACACAGCCACTGCTTAAATTCTGAATAAAATTCATCACAATGGCAGCCAAAGACTTCTGTCATAAGAAGTCATCCTTGTTCTACCATTGGCCTTGTCAAAGAGGGCAGAGTAATGGACAGAGGTTCAGGACAACCTCTTGCTCTTGGGATGGTAAACTATACTTAAAGGCAGAAAAATCATCAGTGAGCATCAGCATGAGAATGTAAAAGACAATGGAAACAACTGCATTAAAGACACATAATGTATACCCACGAGACATACGACCTGTAATTGGAAAAATGTCATGATGATCCCTTCATTGGCAAACGGTTCCTGATTAGTCTCACATTTCGATCTCTGGGAGGCAACTGTCAAGAGTAAGTTGGTCATGAGAAAAAGGTGGAATAACTGACAACAGGATAACACTCTACAAGTTGGAGCATGGAATGTCAGAAGTTTGTAAGTAGCAGGAAAGCTAGAAAATCTGAAAAGAGAAAATGCAATGGCTCAATCTGAATCTAGTGAGGGTCAGTGAAGTGGAATGGAAAGAAGATAGGGATTTCCAGTTGGGTTAATAAGGGATAATATCAGTAGCAGCAAAAAATGGTATAATTGGAGTAGGACATATTATGCATAGGAAAGTAGGGCAGAGAGTGAGTTGCTGTAAAGAGTTCAATAACAGGGTTGTTCTTATAAGATTCAGCAGTGAACCAGTAGCAACACCAATAGTTCAGATATACATTCCAGTGTTGCTAGCAGAAGATGAAGAGCCAGAGAAAGCATTTGAGGATATGGAATGTGTAATTCAGTTTGTAAAGGGAGATGAAAATCTGACAGTCATTTGAGGCTGGAATGCTGTTGTAGGGGAAGGAATAGAAGAAAGGATTATGGGAGAATGTTGGCTTGGCAGTAGTATTAAGAGAGGAGAAAGACTAATCAAGTTCTGCAATAAATTTCTGATGGTAACATCAAATACTCTGTTCAAAAATCACAGTAAGAGGAAGCATACCTGGAAAAGACTTGGAGATATGGGAGGGAACCTTCAAGCTTGATTACATCATGGTCAGGCAGATTCTAAAATCAGATACTGGATTTAAAGCATACCCAGGTCCAGATATAGACTCAGATCACAATTTAGTAATGATGAAGAGTAAAGTGAAATTTAAGAGAATCATCTGGAAGAATTAGTTCTGAGGAATAATGGGACACATTTGATGTTTTCTAAGGATGTGGATTCTGTGATAAGGAATACCAAGAGTAAGCAGTTCATTTAAAGAGGAATGGACATCACTGAAAAGGGCAATCACAGATGTTGGACAGACAAACATAGGTACAAGGAAGGTAACTGTGAAGAAAACTTGGGCACGGGAGGAAACACTTCAGTTGATTTACAAAAGAAAGAAGTACAAAAATGTTCAAGGAAAGACAGGAATAAAGCAATATAAATCACTCAGGAATGAAATGAATAGCAAACTAGGGTAGCCAAGGGGAAATGGCTGCAGGAATTCAAAAGGGAAACGTGTATCAGGAGGACAGACACTCAGCATATATAAAAGTCAAAATAACCTTTGGTGAAGTTAAAAGAAAGGATGGTGAACGCACATTCCACAGAGCAGAGAGTGGACTGGTGGAAAGAACACATTGAAGGACTTGCTTGATGATGTGGTAGAAAAAGAAACTGCAGTCGACATGGAAGAATGTGACAGAAGAAGAAATTGGAGGTGATGTGGAAAGTGCGGTAGACCCTGTATTACAGTCAGAATTCAAAGTTGCTCTCTTGACATCAAATAAGGCAGAAGTGATAGATAACATTCTGCCAGAATTCCTAAAGTCATTGGGAGAAGTGGCAAAAATTCAAGTTGGTGTGTATAGTCCATTACACTGGTAATGTATCATCACACTTTCAGAAAAATAGCATCCACAAAATTCCAAAGATAGCAAGGGCAGATAAGGGTGAGAACAATCACACAATAAGCTTAGCAGCTCATGCATACAAGCTGCTGACAAGAATAATAGACAAGAAAACTGAGGATCTATTAGATGATGAAAAGATTGGCTGAAGGAAAGGTAAAGTCACAAGAGAGACAGTTCTGACATTGCACTTGATAAGCAAGACTGAAGAAAAATCTAGATATTCTCATAGGATTTGTCAACCTAGCAAAAGCACTCAACAATGTAAAATAGATCAAGATATGCAAAATTCTGAGAAAAATAGGAGTAAGCTGAAGGTAATATGCAGTATGTACAAGAACCATATGCGAACAATATGATTGGAAGACCCAAAACAAAATGCTTAGATTAAAAAGGATATAAGACAAAGTTGCCATATTTCACCCCTATTGTTCAATCTATGCATAGAAGAAGCAATGACAGAAATAAAAGAAAGGCTCAAGACTGGAAGTCAGATACAGGGTGAAAGGATATCAATACAGATTCGCTGATGACATTGCTATCTTCAATGAAAGTGAAGGAGAATTACAGGATCTGTTGAACAGAATGTACAGTCCAGTGAGTACAGAATATGGACAGATAGTAAACCAGGAAAAGAAAAAAGAAATGAAAAGCAGCAGAAATGAGAATAATGGAAAGCTTAATATCAAAAATGGTGATCATGACCGAGATGAAGTTAAGGAATTTGGCTATGTTGGAAACAAAATAACCCATGACAGACAAAGCAAGGAGAACAAAAAAGCAGACTAGGACAATCAAAGAGGGCGTTTGTGGCCAAGAGAAGTCTACTGGTATCAAACATATGCCTTAATATGAGGGAGAAATTTCTGAGAATGTTCATCTGGCACACAGCCTTGTGCACATAGTGAATCATGGACAGTGGGGAAACTGGAACAATAGAGAATCAAAGCATTGGAGATGTGATGCTGCAGAAGAATGTTGAAAATAAGGTGGACTGATAAGATAAGGAATTAGAAGATTCTTTGCAGAATCATCAGAAAAAGGAACATTTGGAAAACACTGGCAAGAAGGGGGGACAAGG
Organism: Schistocerca gregaria; assembly: GCF_023897955.1. Lineage (NCBI taxonomy): Eukaryota > Metazoa > Arthropoda > Insecta > Orthoptera > Acrididae > Schistocerca > Schistocerca gregaria. The sequence goes on from NC_064920.1 coordinate 667,681,296, forward strand.
TGATAAGATATGTTTTAAGACATCAGGGAATACCTTCCGTGGTACTAGAGGGGGCTGTAGAGGATAAAAATTGTAGGGGAAGACAAAGATTGGAATACATCCAGCAAACAATCGAGGAGTAGGGTGTAATTCCTACTCTGAGATGAAGAGGAAAGTGCTGGAGAGAAGTTCATGGTGGGATGCATCAAACTAGTCAGAAGACTGATTAATGGGGAAAAAAACTCATGCAGAGAGGGTGAGAGGGAAAGTATGAAAAGGTCTCATTTTTGAAAATGAATTAGTCAACATGGGCTGAAATCAGCCTTTAAAATATTTGTGTTAAAACCAGTTTTCTTAGACCCAAGAGAACAATACTTAATAATAGAGAAACCCCCTGTCATTTTTGTTTCACATAGTAAGGTCATTATTGGAACACAGTTCAGAAGCAATTCTAGGACAGTGAATGGACATTGCATTATTGTGGTCCTACTATGGGATAAACTTATTTACTTTCTTAAGAGCAGTTAGCTTTGGCTTTCAGGAGAGAGGACACTAACTATAAAGACAATGAATCATCAGCACACACCACTACTCACGTATTTTGATTGTCCTTTCATCAGGAAATTTGCTAATAATCTGTCATTTCTAAAATTTTGTGTATCACTTTTTGTGTTTTAGTTGTAATTTGTACCGAGCAAGGTAGCACATTTTTTAGCACGCTGGACTTGCGTTTGGCAGGATGATGGTTCAAATCACTGTCTGGGCATCCATATTTAGGTTTTCTGTGATTCCTCTAAATCACTTATGGCAAATGCCAGGATCGATTCTTTGAAAGGGCACAACTGATTTCCATCCACATCCTTTCCTAATCTGAACTTGTGCTCCTTCTCTAATGACATCATTGTTGACAGAATGCTAAACACTAATATTCTTTGCCATTGTAATTTGTTTTTGATCAAAGCATTGTGGTTGGAGCAGATTCTCTTATTTTAGATTGAAAAGCAATCAGTTTCTTCTTGAATTTTTATTTGTTGTTGTCAAATCCAATTTTTCCATTTTATGTCATTCCTTTATTTTTTTGTTTACTGATTGTCTTGAACTTCACTAGTGCCTTACAATATTCCTGTTGTGCCCAAGAGAACCATGTTAAACCTCCAATATGTGTTATCACAATAATGTTCTTTTTCCATGTTGTGTGTCCTTCTTTACTTCACTAAGTAGACCATCCTCTCAGCCATCCTTTCTTCCATGTCATGAATTGGTTCTCAGTTGTTTCCACTTCACATGTAAGTAACAGAGTCCCCTAGAATACTCATTTTGTGACCACTGAATAGAGTACGTCTGTTTGCTGTCCTTGTTAATGCAAGATTAGAATTAATTTTTTAGTTTATTTTATTTTTATCCATAGGACGTATTTTACAAATGAGAACTAACTCCTAAGTCAGTTTTTGCAATAAATGTTTTCCATTACAACAACAAAGCCACATTCACAATATTACTGAGTTCAGAACTCCTTTCAGATCATTAAACCAGTGTTTTTGCTTGCAGCACAAAGAAAAGAAGGAAAGAAATTACAGAGTGAAAAAACATTGTTTTTATCAGTATAAAAGCATTGCTGTAATTATGGGAAATTATTATGAAAGGTAACTAGTCACTGTATAGAGAAAGAAGTGTTGAGGAGTAGACGGGCCCATTAAAAAATGGTAGTGAATGTTGTAAGCAACTGTTCACTTTTACGCCTATGGTCTTCTGTTGGCACTCTTCTGTTATGAGTGTGTAATGTGAGAGGGCACAACTGCCTTCCCCTTCTTTTCACTCAAGTAATACACCACAAGAAATTAATACAAAAAAGACATTTATTACCTCAGATAGTGATAAACAAGGTGTTCTACTAACTGCAGAGCTTATTAGGATGAGATAAACATCTGCTCATGGACCAGATGCAGTCAGAGCTTTAGAGATGGAGCAGATTATACTGGACAAGTTGACCTGGTCAGCTGCAAAATGCAGTGATAAATTGCACAAGGAGTGGCAAAAGTGACAACACTAAACAGCTCTAGCCTACTGTATTCTACCCCCCCCCCCCCCCCCCTCACACACACACCAGTCAAGTTGTAGCATTTGTAGAAATGAGTGTCTCTGTACTCTGATAAAAAACACAAGTTTGATAGCTGAGGTACACTAAATCAACACTTTTTTATATGATAGCCCTTCTACTAAATTTCTCTTCATGTTTCATTAAGTGTTTTCTAATGCAATGACTGATTAAACAGATTTCTTCTATTTTTTTTAAGACTGATTTGGGTCATGGTGTGTGACAGACTGAACAGTGTGTTTTATTGTGAGTAGAATGAGTGTGGATTCCTTAATGTGACATTCTGAATGTCAAACCAACTTGAAATTTGAAGGAAAAAAATACTATCAAGTTCCACTGGAAAATTATAAGGGGAGCAAAGCAACTAGACTACAATGTAAACTTTAGAGATTTGATGTACCTCTGAGTGCAATTGTGATGGCAGACTTACATTTGAATTCAGATACATTGTGAGTATGATATCCTGCTGAATTTTGCCTTTGTTTATATTCTAAATACCATTGACTTGACAGAAAAACTTAGCTTAAAGGAATGATATATAAAGCTTTGTAATCTGAACAAGTTATTCATGAAATTTAGCCAGATGTGGAGCAGCAATTATTTTACAGTAAATTCTGGAATTTATAACTGTACATAACAAATGCAGTTATAATTTTGTTCCCACTCTACTATTTTTATAAAATCATACTGTTTAGATTCATTACATATAACTGACAAAATTCATTACAGAGCCAGACATTCATATTAATGCAATGTAATTCCATATTTTTGAGATTTGCAAGAAATGCTTTATGCCAGGTGTCACATTTGATGAGACACACATCATGAGAAATTTTGTTTCTGAACTTACTTCATTACTAGTGTATCATGGAAAATGGTGTATGATGGATAGTATGAAGTCATTTATATGTTATCACCAAGTGTTAAATGAAATGTATTTCCCATAATTGTCTGGGACATTTTTAAGGAAAATATGTGCATCTATATGGAACTGCAGAATAGGGTGCTGAATATTTTGAAAGAGAAACTTAAGTTTTTTGCCTGTTACGTGGAAGAGCATGTTGTGCTGTCATATTTACTTTAATAAATGCAAACGTGATCTGACTGAGTCGCATCATACAATGTAATTTGAGATCAGAGTTTAATGCCATTGTTTGATCAAAAATTCTTTTATGAATTTCAATGTTCACTTTTTAGTTTAGTTTCCAGAGTTAATTTACTTAGAATTGATATATATATATATTTAGTTTCATTGCTAAACAACTATATTTTTTGGGTTTTTAGTTTTAGAAAAGTGGTTACTGAGGATGGACAACATGAAATTTTATCTTTGGTCATACTAGAGCTATACATTGCTAGCTATATGGTAGTAAAGATGACTGAAACACAGTTGCCATTATAAATTTTAAAGATACATTTCTATAAATGTAATATCCATGGAAGGAAATTCAAATTCATGGTATTTCAAGCATTATGAGTTGTTGTTTAAAGGCCAGAATTTTCATTTAATGAAGAAAATTACATTTTACCATGGATTGTGTGTAAGAAATGTGATCTTTTTAATAAATGTGATTGCTGATTGCTTATGTAATCCTTTTGAGCATGAGTGTTGAAATCACAAATCTTGAATGAATCAGTTTGATTAATTCCTTTAAAATAGCTTTATAATATAATATACAACGATGAGTTTAATTGTTGTCAGCTTAGAATATTGAAATTGGATTCATATGACATGTTTTATCACTTTTCGTGTTGCTAAACAGAATTCCCATTTCACCAATTAAATAAGCCAGCCTTGTCTACACAGGCAAGTCCTCAACACACAGACTTATTTTCTTACATAAAATGTTCTGATTTGAAAATTATTCAGATAACTCTTTTAGTACCCTTGACTAGAATTTTAGAAATGTAATAGATACAGTTCTAGTTTCTCAATTGAATATACTGCTTACAATGTATGATTTAGCTTTCTCCAAAGGAGCTTACTCATTTCTGTTTTGCATACATATCGATATACAGTTCTTTTTATCATAGACGCTGTAACATAAGATATTTACTAATTTCACATATTTATAAATTCCTGGTAGTCCATGCAAGTTTACTGTCTGATGATTTAGCATCGTTCATTTTCTGGAGAAAAAAGACTGAACCATGGGCTGCATGTAAAAAAAAAAAAACACAAAATGCTCTTGTGTTGAGCAAAGCATAACATCATCTTTGTTGGATTGTTGGCAGGGTTGCTACTCAGAAGAAAGTTGAAAACTACAAATATCTCCTGCTGATTAGTATGTCTTTCATTTCATGTGTGGCGATACCTGTAAGACACCGCTAGCCCACGCCTCTCGCGGTGTGCGTTTAACCCCATTTAAATGACGCGCCAAGCACGTGCCCAGCGGCTGTACGATTAATTAAATAATCGGCGTGCGAATCACAGTTGAAATCTCTGGTCCAGAGGGACGTGAAGAGGCTGTGGTCCAGAGAGAGAGTAGAGTCAGTCGAGTCTTGTTCAGTCTTAAGAGTCAGTCGAGCTAGAAAGTGTCTTGTGAAACGATTTCTTTTATATGTGTTGTGTTGTCTTCTTCGATAAGTAAAAAAAAAAAAAAAAAAGGTAAAATAAATTTTTGTGATGTCCATCAATAAGTTCATTCCAGTAAAAATAGAACCACTTCCCTTCACCTTTATTCACCCTTTTTTCTTTCTTTCCTTTCAACAAAACAAAAAACAAAAAAATAACAATCCCCCTTTTTTTTTTAATTCCGGACATCACACATGATAATATAAAGTTCATGCAAATTTATTGTAATGCTTCCTCAAATGTAATTCATTATAACAGCAATTTGAGTGATATTCCTGTCAATGACTGATGTAATTACTTGGTGTATTTTTGCACAAAAAAATTCACTGGTTTACATTCCAACACTGTAATTCCCCAACAGTCTTTATTTTTTAATTTTTTATCCCTTCATTCATAGTGTATAACTCTGATTCTAGGTGATCACATCTGGAAACACTGTATCCAGGTACTGGATAAATTACACTTACTGTCAGTGACAAGATAGATGCTTTCAGTTTTATTTCATCATTATTGCAAAAAATTATCACACATTTTCCTTTCACTTTGTTATATCTATGAGACATTCAGAGTTTTCCCTTTTACATTCAACTAGTGTTTTAATTTCTGTTGTTTCTTGCTCTGTGCAGGGCTGGGGGACAGTTATAGATATGCCTTTCTCAATACTGTTTGTAGGACCAGGAGACAATTATAGATATGCCTCTCCCAAGATAGTTTTGTTTTTAATCATGTTCAATTTCTTATGGGTTCTTAGTGCTTTCAAATACAGCAGTTATTTTTATAATATCATTCTATACATTTCCATATTTCAAGGGATTTATGCCACATTGGTAGGTCAAAGTTTTTTTTTTTTTTTTTTTTTTTTTTTGAACCGTATTTATGAGATATAAATCCATATAAATTAACTTTTTGCAGTACCCAAACTTTTATAAAAATAAAATGCATGTTTATCTAATACCTCTTCAACTTTCTGATGCAGTACTCAGCATATGTAATTTACCATTAAATGGCATAGCAGGCAGAGGGTGTATATATTGATGCTCATGGGTTTAGGTTACAAAAATCAAGTGATATGATATAGTGATTAAGGCACTTTGGCTGGAGGGTTGGCTCCAAATTCTCACACTGTTTTACTTTTTTTTTTCTGTAGTTTCTCTAAATCACATAGCACATGCTAATATGGTTTCTTTCAAAATGACATAGGTACTTTTTCATACTCAACCTAATGTAATCTAAGTGTGTGCTGTGTATTTAATGGCCTCTTCTACCCTACAGGTAGAATGTTAAACTGTAACTTCCCTTTCATGTAGTTGCAAAAATAATATTTTTCAATATTTAATTCAGTTTGAGTTTTTCAGTTGGTTTAGCATAGAAATTGAATGGTTAAAATTTTTACTTTGCTTACAGATTTCAACCACATTTTGTTTCACATTTCCCTTCTTACGTGTTGAAGGTTTACAAGTTTATAAAAATCATGTTGTTGTTTTGTATATAGACTACAGTATGTAGACTATCTTTTTATCATCATAATGAAAATAAGTTCATCTGTCTCAGAGTTTATTATAATCTTCTACCCTTCACATATATTTCTTAACACCTCTGAATGGCCAATTGTCTAAAATTTTTGATCATTTGTCTTGAAATATTTTGATTTTGCTGTCTGCCATCTCCTCCTGTTTTCATTACTGAGTCATGCATGTCAGCTCTCTTTTCCTTTTTCATAATTATCAGTTTTATTGCTTAATTTGACAGGTACTGAAAAGATATTTTTTGTTTTTCTTTACACTATAGACACATTTGTTTTCAGACCTGTCACAAGTGATTTTCAGTGTTTTTCCTATCAGTTAATCCAACTTCTTGTAAAACCAATCCTTTTTATGGAGAATGCAGTAATAAACTCTCATAATTTTCAGTAGGCCTATTTCTGCCAAGACCAATTACTTGAAAATGTTATTTTTGCTTTGATGTCATTGTTTGTATTTTATCGTGACCAGCCAAGTTACCATCAGAAATTCACTGATTAACATAGCTATATTAAATTATATAAAGTTAATCATTTTAAATTATGTCAGCTAATCTTAAGTAATTTGCAGAATATTGTCCTTTCAGTCCAACCTCACAAGTATTTTAGGTCCCTTGCTCAATCTTAATAACTGCATTCTCCACTTCAACAAATTCTAGTTATTGCTGATTGCTCAGTTCAACATTTTGTTGACAATTACATATTACTTCCTATTTAGCTGCAGTTATTATTTACTGTACAATCACCCAAGGTGCTTTTATAATTTTTAATATGTTCTGTGACTTAGCATTTGATAGACAGTGAAAAATATATACTTATTTTTGCATCTTAATTTCATGTAATCAGCTGCTACTGAGCCAGCTAACTGTTCATTGATATAAGAGATGATAATAGCTTTCTTTATTAATAAAATATTTTTTACTAGAGTCCAACAATTACACGAGATCCCCCCCCCCCCCCCCCCCCCCCCCCCCCCCCTTGCTCCAAAATGTGCCCTTGGACTAACATATGCCAGTACATTATCCTCTGTCAAAAGACAGTAACTGAGTATTTCAGCTTTACATTTCTTTTCAGCCATTAAATATTTTCATTTTCTAGTCCCTTGTATATTTAAAGCCACACTACCCCATGAACTGGCAACTGCAGTGACCTTCCTTCCGTGTACTGATTTACAAAATGTACCTGCCGATTACAGGATCAACTTGCAATGAGAGATTTGTATACAGTGGAACCTCGCATAGTGAGCATAACTCGTTCCAGAATCTTATTCTTAGCACATAACACTCATTAAGCAAAACAATTTATCCCACATAAATTAATGTAAAATACAATAATGCATTCTACGCTGAAAAAGTACTAAACATTTTATATTATTCAAGTCAGTTATTCAAAGAAAATTGTATGTACAGTATCATGTACTTAATTATTCATGATACAGAAGTTATTCTTTTTTACAAGGAAGCTATCTATAGCCATTTGTTTCTGTAGATGATTCAACACTTGGCGAAAATGAGACACAGCATTATCATCAAGTAAATTTGTAGCACATGTAGCCTCTTCTTTATTGGAGTGATGATTTTCAGTGTATGATGCAACTAATTCCCATGCTTTCAGCATTTCTCTTATTGCACCAGAAGATTGCTGCTGTGCTGTTATTTCCTCCTCCTCCTCCTCCTCCTCCTCCTCCTCCTCCTCCCCTGAACAACTCCTCTCCACATATTCTAGTTGTGAAATGCACTGCAACTCCATAAGCTCTTCGGTGGTCATTTCTTGGCTATGATCATCCACAAGCTCATCAGTATCATTGTTATCACTTCTAGTCCCATGCTCTTGGCTAAAGACACAGTCTCATTGACTACAGGCTACACAGGTACTGACTCAAATGCCTCAGAGCTGCATTCGACAATTCACTCCAGCCAAAGCTTCGTTGAATCAGAAGTGAGAGTTCTCTTGGTAACCACTTCTCACACCTTTTTGATCGTCTTGATGCAGGCAGTGATGCTGAAGTGATATTTACAAAACTCTCTGAGAGTGAGATTGATAGCTTCAGTCAATTCAAAGAGTGCTTTAATATAGAGTTCCTTAAAGTTAGAAATAATCTATTGTCCATAGGATAGAGTAATGGAGTGGTGTTGGGAGGCAGAAAGTGATCCTGATGAATTGAAATTCTTCAAGGAGGTGGTCTTGTAGGCCTGGAAATGGGCAGGAGCATTGTCCATAACAAGCAAGACATGAAGTGGCAGATTCATCTCAGCAAATATTTTTTCACTGAAGGACCAAACACTACATTGGTCCAATCACAAAAAAACCACATGTCAGCCAAACCTTGTTGTTGGACCTCCACATCACATTTAACCTGCTCTTCTGGACTTTACATTTCTTGAGGGCTCTGAATGTTAAACAAGCAGCAGTTTAATTTTCAGATCACCACTGGCATTGGCACAAAACAGGAGTGTGAGATGGACTTTCATTGGCTTGTGACAGGGCAAAGTATCCTCCTCTACTGTTATAAAGGAACACTTCAGCATCTTTTTCCAGAATAGACCCATCTTGTTACAATTAAAAACCTGTTGCGGCAGATAATCATCAGAGTCTATGAGCATCTTGAAGTTGCTGATGAAGTTCTCTGCTGCCTTTGTGTTGGAGCTGGCTGCTTCACTATGCCTCACATTGCTGTGGATGCCAGTTCTTCTCTTAAACTGCTCGAATTACCTATGGCTTCCCTTAAACACTTCTTCGGCCACTGATGATCCTGGCGTCTTCTTAATGAGGCCAGCAAAAATCATTCTTGCATTCTCACAAATGATGTTCTCATTAATAGTGTCACCATGCCATTACTTTGATGTCATCCAGAATATGGAACCATTGTTTAGATACTGTTTGTCATTCTCTTTAACGCATCTATCTCCTTAATGTTTTAGTTGTCTTTGAGGATAGTGCATATAGTTGATGTAGACCAACGAATTTATTCTTTGCAACAGTTACACTACAGCAGTAATGATGCATCCAAATCATCTAAGAAAATTGCTAAATAGTGACAATTTTTGTTAAGGGTCAAAATGTAAAAGTAAATGAACTGTGAATCTATATCACTGATGTCAGTTTGGAGTATTGGAAATTTTTCTTATCAAACGTGGAGGCTTTCACTGAGGTTAAACAACTGTGCTGTATAAACCAAACGGAATGTTATGAAGAACAGTTCAAAATACCTAACAGGCTTCCTTTGACATTCATCACATCATAGAAGTGGTGCTGAAATGAATACCAAGTTTATTTATTCCTTGCCAGTTAATAGAAAACCCATAGTTAGAGAGTACTGGAACAGGTTTGTGATGGGATTTAGGTTGTTGACATTATCCAGAACTTCAGTTTAGCCAGAGAGATGTCACAAAAAATATGATGAAGCCAAAAACATGTCACAAGAAAATGATTCACACGTATCAAATAATTTGAGGAGACTATTCAAATACTTCTAATTGGGATAAATAGATCAGGTAACTGATGTGAAGGGCAAACAATACAGTATCAGTTTTTTGGTACAATTATGAAGAACTTCGCATTGTTACTGATTGATATGATTTATGAAATGAGTATGCAAACAATTCTAATCCTAAATGACTTATACTGAGTTGTAGAGTACCTGTGCATTCAGTCCTGAGCATTTTCCAATTCTTACTAGGTTGGAGAGAATAGGGGGCTCAGAAAGGCAGAAAGTAAGATATTTGTCTAGCCAGGTAAAAGTTTTCACATCATTAAATATTCTCACATCAAGTATAATAGAACAGAGGGATCTTATTTTACAGGAAAGTGGCTTTTAAATTTATATTCTCATGTTGAAGAAACTAGAAGAAACTCATCTTGTTTTACAGGAAACCATAACTTAAATTTCTAAAAACATCTTTTCAGCAAATACCTGTGAGTCTGTTTCATACTCAATGAAAGAAGTTTGGAAAAAAGTCAATTATAATTGGTGAAAATTACCTTCAAATACATATTGCAAGTTTATTTCTGAAATTTGATGTTAAAAGACACAACCAGGAAAATATATTTTTGGGCTTTTAAATCCTCACTGTTTGAAATTTGACTAAGCATGCCAATGTTTTGTAGCTTGCAGCTACACTATATGAATAATGTTGATATTGAACATTTTGTTGTATTTTTAAAGTTCCACTTAATTTAAATATCAAGTTAAATTCAATGGCTTGTTCGACAGTGAGGTTATTCTCCATCTTCATTTATTTTTTGTTACATTAATCTATGCAAATTTAAGAGGCAAATCATTCCTCAGTTTCACATTTAAATTTTTCACATCGTATTTGACTGACAGAGAAATCTATAGCAAATTCTACCAGAAGTGACATGCACAAAGTCTAAACATAAGGTAATACCTACCTTCGGTATTTGGCTTTCTATACTTACGCCCTTTATCTTCTATTGCTCTTGCTCACATGAATGTACAGGTTGCATAACCATTATCTCTTTTGTCTTCAGTGCTGAACTGACAAAGTTATTAAATTACACATTTAATCTGTATCTCTTATCAAACAATTGTTTTACGAAATATCAGTACTGAATTGGAGAACTGATCATGCAACAATGCATGCACGCACTCATACACACACACACACACACACACACACACACACACACACACACACTCTCTCTCTCTCTCTCTCTCTCCTCTCTCTCTCTCTCTCTCTCTCTCTCTCTCTCTCTCTCTCTCTCTCTCTCTCTCTCTCTCTCTCTCTCTCTCTCACCTTTCTTACATTTCTACTATGTAATTTCTCCATCCAATTTATCTCTCAGTTGTTCCTAATGTTGAATACCACCTCATATGTATACTTGGGATTCATTATTGGTGCAAGGGATCTGATAAATTTCATCAAATGTGTTCTGTATAAAGGCATAGCAATTATCAGTATCTAAATTAATCTTTAACTTCTTTTTCATATAACACTGTTTTTACAAACTAATATATTGCGACATTCTAATATATTGCGACATTCTTCAAAGCAATTTATTCTCTCTATAACTGAATGTGTTTAGATTAATTAGAAGAATATTTCTAGGCTGCTACATTTTATTCCACACCACTGAAGAAAATTTTAAGTTGAAAGTCATATTTTGCGTATGACAAAATAAAACTGAAGCTATGTCACATAAAAATATTTTTTGCACTTGTTTAATAAAGTGCTTCAATAAACTGTATCATTCATATATCTCCTAAATACAGAGTTTATTTTTTATTTTTGGGAACAATAAGATTAATAATATATCAAACATATTATTTTGGAAATTACTTTCAGTACACAGTGTGCTTGCTGTATAAATAATTTTTAAGAATAGGCAAGGAGTTGTTGAATATTCTTCTTTAATCTTGTTTCTCCATTGATATATAAATATGTTAATACTTATGACCACAATCTGCTACTGGAGTACTGTGAATCTGTAATCGCTGCAAGAATTATATTGTAGTTCTTAATTTGATATAATTCATACATTTAATAACATGAGGTTTGCACCTGTTAACATAATTCTTTAAAAAATTTAAGAGAACTGTGACTACCATCATTGATAGACCAATCTATAAACACTCCAGAAGTAAATAATAATATAAATGATACCTTGTGATTTATCATCATAGATATAAAGGTATTTCAGTGTCCCAGATTTAGCTTCACTAATGTAAATATCTAACTACATTATTTTGTTATAATAGAGAGACAATGAATTATTATCAGAGATAGGTTTTGGATTTTTGTTCAGATATTTTTAATTAGCTGTTTTTATTCGATGGCAAATTGCATACTAAATAAAAGGAACAGATTATATCTTCCCTTTCTGATTTTTATTTGTTGTAGCTAGTGCCCCGTCATCAGACGAATGTGAGGCACCTGTCTCTGTCTCACATCAAGGCTATGATGAGAATGCTGCTGGGCAGTGGTATCCTTATGATCCTAATATGTCACCTGTACCTCCTTACTGGGGTCCTGAGGCCTGGTGGAGATACTACCCTGTTTCTAATTTGGAAGGACAGAAGAATTCACAAGCTCCTTCTCCACACTACTGGGACCCATATTCAGCTATGTATGCTTACATGGCAGAAATGGCTGCATATGGTTATCCTCCTCCACCATATCCTCCAGTCTATTCACCTCATCATTTTGCTCCATCAAGACAATTTAGATACCCACATAGTGGAAGTGATTCTGATGAATGTTCTGGATATTCATCCACTGATGAAATGGCATATTATGGGGCAAATTTTGCACATGGAATTCCCCAGGGACATCCTCCAGTAATGCTTCCGCACATGAATCATCCATCAGGAAATCCACGTAATGTACCAGAAGGAAACACAAATGAGATTTGTAAAAATGAAAAAGAAAATTTGCATAAAATTGTAACTGAACCAGACAAGACTTCTGAGAGCGTCACACCAAAATGTAATGAAGCCAATGGCAAGAAAGAATCAACCAATGAAAATGATAGTAGTAGCTCTGAAGAAGATGATACTAGTGATTCAGATACTGAGGTGGAGGATGAGAATAGAAATGAAGCAGATGAATCAGCTAAAAGTAGTAGTAACAGTCTGCAAATGATTCGGTCTGTTTCTGATATAAATGTGTATAACAATAACTCTGGTTCAGATGTTCTTTCTCATAGCTCTGAAACGAATGATGATGAAACAGAAAGAGAAGAAGATTCAGATGGAGATGATGAATTTGAAGAGGTTAGTGACAGAGGACATTATAACAATGAAGAAGAGACTTGCCTTCCACACCAGCTAAGTGTGATTTTTGAAGAAAGTGAATGCAGTGATGTAGAGTCTACTAAGCGCATTCACTCAGCTGAGAAAGCTGATGTTCATAACTTAAGCGAAGATGGTGACAGTTCAACAGCAACGCTGGATAATTGTGAAGATGACAGTGACGTTGATTATGATGCAATGGATCCTGGTTCATCAACAGTAACAGTACGCTTGCCACTAAAACTCAAATTCAGTAGATCAGAAAATGATGAAGAGGTAACAACACTGATCGTTGGAGATAGTCAGGTGAAAAGGATTCCCAAGGAAGATGAAGTTCTTGGTGACACAAAGTTAAGAGAGCTGAAACCAAATGTGAATAATAAGGCAACAGCTCAAAAAGAAGCTGATGTATCAGTAACTGTTTGTCTGACAGCACGATCTAGTTCTAATGATAAAGTAGAACAGTGGAAGCAAGATGTGGATAAACATTTTAACCAGCAAGATGATATAACCAAAAAAGAAGAATCTGAAATATCAAAGCTTTCAAGACATGGGAGTTTAGAGGATAATTTAAACAGGCAAAGGAGTGCATCAGATTTAGATGTATATGAAACTGCTGAGTCTGACTCTGATATATCTGTTTGTCTGTCACTGCCTCTGAAGAAAACAAACAACAAAAAGCCACAACCTCCAAAGTCACATATTACATCAGAGAATTTGAATAATGTATCTGAAGAGGATGATGATGATGGAAAAGTGAAGGGTGATGATAGCGACTGTGCTTTCAGTCACTGGGAAGATGATTCCAGTAGTACAAGTATTCAAACTGTAAAACTTGCTCCACATACTAAAAAACTGATTGGGTCTAATACTGATGATGAAAAGAGTAACAAGACTTCAGAAGCTAAAGGTGTAACAACAAAAGAAACAAAAGACAAAGGTGAACAGAATAGGAAGGTACAGAGCAGTAATAAAATTCAAGAAATATCAACTTACGAACAACGGTGTGACAAAGAGGATGAACATGCCATGGTTAATACTGCTAATCATGAGTTGGAAGACACAGATACAAGTGAAGATGAGAGTTCCTCTAATTCTGAGAGTATAAGTAGCATCAGTTCCAGTAGTAGTACAAGAGAGAGGAATATATCAATAAAACCAAAAGAAAAAGTTGAAAGTCCTGCAACAAACTATGTTTCTGAGAGAAACAGCAAGTCAGAAAATACAAATAATAATGACAGCAGTGACATAACAGATAAGATTCTTAATATTGTTACTGATAGTAAAATTATTTCCAATAATGAAACTTTTAACAAATTAGAAAATTCCCAAACACAGCCAATAACTGCCAGTGGGACACATAGAGGTAATCAGAGAAGAGACTCCACAGAAACAAATAGTCAAGGAAGAAATGAGATGAGAACCAGTAATTCAAAATCTCAGGAAGAAAGTGAAGAAGATGATTCTGGAGTAACATCTGACTTAAGTCGTCCCATATCGGATGCAGACACAGAGTCTGAATTAAATTTAAATGAGTTACAGCTGTTAAGCAAATGTCAGAGAGCAGCTACACATTCTCGTCTTTTCAAACTTCTCCAGGATGAATGTGGGAAAGAAGATGAAGAAAATGATGAGGATGATGATAAAGCAGAAGATTTACACGCAGAATCAGTTGGGACCCTGAAATCAAGGAAAGATCAACTTACACTACCACTGCGTCAGAATAGTTCAAGTGATCCAGATAGTCTATCATCTTCTTCAGGCATTGGGTCTCCTGCTTCTCCAACTATTACTGATCGTTTAGTAAAAGAGCTTATACGAAGTTTGTTGCAAAAGAAAAAAGGTAAACGTCTGAAGAAATTACCTCTGGCAAAACTACATGCAGCTGCACTACGTATACTGCAAGAAGATATGGATCCATATGACACAGTCAGTTCCCCTGGTTCAGAAGAAAGCAATGGGTTTTGCTTGCCTTCAAACCAATCTTGTTTTCAGACTCAACATTCCATTAATTATAATAATAATAATGCCAACACTGCCAATAGCAACATTGCCAACCCAGTGATGCCCCCAACACATGCCATGTATGGTGCAAATTATTATGATTATTGCAATTATTATGATTCGTGGGGGAATCAAAATGCATATTATGGAACTGACCAAACTTTTGAATATGATGTTGTTCCTTCAAAAGCATTTAAGCTTTTACAAGAACACACCCAACCGCATGGTTTCAGCACAGGTCTTATAAATGGACTGTGGGCTAAGTGTCCCAGGATACCAAGCTCAAAAAACCTGCCAAAGGATCTTGCATCAGCAGAGACTTCAAAAGAGAACAAGGCTGGGTCTCAGAGTGATCCCCTACCTGAAGCTCCTGTAATTCCAGAAAATGAGTCCAGTGCAGTGACCCCTGCCTCAGCCCAAGCTTCATGATGTGAAAGAGATGAGACAGGCAGACTGTGAACAGAGGGTGATCACTTGTTCAAACGTTCGAGCTTTTGGTAGACATTTGAGATGTCTGTAGCAGGTCGACCAGCTGGGTCATACCCAGGAGGTACTCGGCATCACCCTCATTTATAAATTTTGTGACTTTAGTCTTCTAATAATTTTGATGCGTACTGTAGTTAATCACTTATTAATTATTTCTTGGTAATTTTGGACTGCATTTTAAAATTTTTGTTAGACGTAATCTGAATTTGAAAAGCCTATGAACTTTGTCTCTCTGGAGTAAACTCCACCTTTCAGAAATGAAAAAAAGAGAAAAATGGGGAGCTTTTTAATGTGGAACAAAACTTTTATTTATTAAGACACACAATTACTGTTTTAGAGTTCCTTCTAAAATTTCATAATTGATGCTCCCTTTTACAAAAATTGTCATAACAATAATGACATTCAAAATAATAAGCATTCATAATATTTGCACAAAATCAGTTCAGAAAGTTGGGAGAAGTACAAATAACCATGTTGTAACTACTTTCTCTTTAACTCATAATCATGAGTTACAAAATTTGTACACCAATAAACAGAGAAATCAACTCACTGTCTCTGCACCCTGCATTTTTGAGCACAGATAAACTAAATAATCATTAACTGGTGTTAGTCAGTGTTCTTCATTCTATGATGGCATCAGATTTTATTCTGAACTTTAACTGACACATAAAATGCTTGCAAAGGTGCAGTTTGCTTCAAAGAGATGTTTGCATTTACCCTTGCACTGACTCTAACAACTAGTGTGTGTGTCATATTGTGTGAACTATTACTTTCATTTTTATTACAGTACATAATAGCTGCATAACATTGGATGCCTTTGACATTCAGAAGCATGTATGAAGTTCATGGTCAATTTGAATTCTAAAGCTTAACCTTTCTCCTTGAAATAAAATGTAGTGAAAGTCAATGACAACTCTTGACAGTAGACTGTGTTATAAGGCTAATCAATATGGTTACCATGAGCTTCATTTTTTCATTTGTTGAAATATAATACTAACAAAAGTAGAAAACAACTGCATGACTTTTGTAGAGAGTATCAGGAGTGAAAATATATTTAGTAAACCAATAAGTTATAGTCATTTGCTTAAACAGGGACAAACTATTGTCTGTACAGACCAAGATGATGCTTGTGTGAAGGCTGATGAGACTGACCATAAATGGGAAATGCATTTATAGTCACTCTCAGGCACTGCTGTCAAGTGTCATCTTGGTTTCCTTGGACAATATGGACAACCAGGAAGTCAAATTGTACTACATTGAGGTAATGCTTCAGTTTTCTCAGTCAAAGATTAGAGATGAAAAGAGGGAAAGGAAAATTATTCATTGTTACAATTATTGCTCTTAGCAGCTGCTAGTCTACCTTGCTAGTTATTGCTAGTGAAGCTATTGTGACGTGGGAATTCAGAGATTTAGGATCTTATGGTACATTACCACAATCAGCATGTGATTTGAAAAATAGCATAAGCAACACCAGGCAGGTGACAATGAGTGCAATTTTTCTGAAATTCTGTAACAGTTTTTGTCACCACTTACATTTAAACACTTAGATGATCTGAGAGCTACCATGCTTGCTGTTTGTCTAATAATGTACAGTGATTTGAATTGTAGTTGGAATAAGCATTGCAGTGCCCAAACGTAATAGAGAATCACACAAATGGCTAATAATTATATTATAGTAATGAAAGTAGGAACACATTTAAAAAGACATTGCTAGTATTATTTGTTGCTGGCTGAGACAAAAATACCTCCATTTTAAAGTATTGGACTGTAACATACATGAAATACATGGCAATGATTAAAGTTATTTTTACTTTACTCACAAAAACATCAGTAACAATGTAAAAACTGCACAAGAATATCTCCATTACACATATAAAAATATTATTATCACCAATAGTTTAATTTTGGATAACATATTGCATTAAGTTTTTAGAAGTCAGGTTGCTCTGGTGTAG